>NW_027526225.1:71236799-71390074 GCF_048455015.1 Haemaphysalis longicornis | reverse complement strand
TAAATAAGGATGGAAAAAAGGAAAACTGGTAGCCACACGGAAAGTGTAGCTCCGTCTGAAGAATTGCTATTCTAATCTGATTGCGGAAGCCGGCATTTCTTTTCCTCCTTTAGTGCGGTGGCATCGCGATGGAATTGTTCGGTTATTCAATGGGGTCGCCTTAGTGCAAACGCTGCTCCGTTGCGCGTAACCTCGTTACGCCACTTCCCCGCATCTGATTCCGTGTGGCGCCGTGGCGTTGAGGGCTGCATTTGTTATTGCTTGTGGTAACGTTTATATAAGACGCCTGCCCACCCGCAAGTAAATCATGGTGTGAGCCGAAGTACTTATAGTTTTGAATGCAGAGCATTTCAGTAACTCACGATGTCACCCGCGTAGTCCGCACCGTAGTTGTCCGCACCCGTCCCCCTACACTATATAAAAAAAATACTATCCGGCGCCTGGTTTCGATCCCTCGACCCTGCGGGCGGAACGCAAGTACATGGTGCTCTACCCACTGCGCCACAAAGCCGACACAGAATGGGAGGCTACGAACGCGCCTTATATCCTTGACTCATTCAAACTACGCCAAGAAGCTGCTGATACAACGCATTCACTACCACCAACTCCTCAAACACTAAACGTTAACGCAATACACCTACCCCCTATGCGACGCATTTACTCGAGTCCCCCTCGCGGGGAGATGGGCCCAATTTTTTTATAAGGTGGCGCGGAAGTCTTAGCAATCGGGCGCATCTGTGCTGGTAATGAATATGCTTGGCAATTTTTTTTCAATGAATGAATCAACAAATGAATGCATGAATGTTTTTTAATGAAGGTTAGTCATCAAAACTGGCGCTATACCCATACAAACTCATCTTTTCAAGTGAAACTCCGCATGGTCCCGATGGGTCAGCCTAAAAAGATCCTGTACACCGCTATAGGACTTCTGTTCCAGATGTGGCTCCATATAGGGCTTGTATAACCAAAAGGAGGCCCTTACGCCGCTATACAGGACCTGTACGAATCTGTTGCATTCTTGTATATCTTTACGTGAGACCAGTACGAGCTCCAGCTCATTAAAGGTCGAGCTCATTAAAGAAACAAAAACAACGTGGAGTATTTGATGACCGAACCAAGTCACCAATGCCTTTCGTAAGGTGCGTCTGCAGGCTCGTGACTTACGACTACGAATACCTGCGATTTTCTAATATACAGAAGTGTAATTAGGACAAATTTGCTATTTTCATAAATGAGCTGTTTCACCAAAGGTCAAACAAGCCAGAGCTACTGCGTGTAGTCAGCACCGCACAGAGAACAATCTCTTTATATTCGCTGTCCTCGCACTCGCACCTTTGCGTAGCCCACACGTTAATTAGTGACGTCATTAGTGACATTTAGCCTTGGCTAATCAGAACATCGAGTTTTGACGGATGCAGATGCACATTTGACCCACCCGCACTCCACACGCTTTGTTACGCAAAGCGGGTCTCACGGGAACGATTAGTGTTCGCTGTCCCTTCTCCCTTCCAATCACGACCTCTCGGCCGTTATTTTGCCGTAATTGGATGAATGGGCTGGGCGGTGTCGCTCCAAATCGCCGCGTTTTCTCTGTAGTACTCCCCTGTTTACTCCCCGTTTACTCTGTAGTTCGGGGAGGTAAGCCTGGCGGCGGAAGTAATGACAACTAGCCAAGCCACGACGTGACCCGGCAAGAAGAGTGGGAAAGGAGGGAGGTTATATTACTCGCACCACACACGTGCGTGGCGAGAACCGAGCCGAGTTAATTTTCTAGGTTACGGATATGTGTGCTGCGGCGGGCTTCTGCGACCGAGGCTACGTTGCCGTGCGCGGCAAAACCTCAAAACTTATAGTATGTCAACGCTGCAGTACGGCGGTGCTGTAGCACTTGCAGTAATATACCGTATTTACTCATTTCAAAGCACCCTCTTTTTTCCACGATCGCTATGCCCAAAGTGAGAGGGGTGCTTAGATTCGAAAAAACCTAAATTACACCCCCCCCCCCCCCCCCCCCCCCGCGCCACTGTATTTAGCAGACGTATCTTGACGAAACGGATGCAAGGAATATGTTTTATTTGGCAAACATAAAAAAATAGGTACAGAGAGTGAACCCACTGATTACGTCTGACACTGTTACCCTCACTACTATTCGAGTCCGTTGCGCCTTTTGGGCCGCCGCTCTCATTTCCCTGGAGGTCGCATTTTGTTTCGTTGAAGTGGTCTGTGATTGAAAACTTCATAAATAACTTGACCACAACGTCAAATAGGGGCCGCTTCGAAGCGTCTAAAATCCACCTTGAGGTGCCTGCTTAGAAAATAGGGTGCTTAGATTCGCGTGCAAACTTTTTTCCAATTTGTTTTCCCGAGGTAGCGGAGGGCGCTTTGAATCGGAGGTTACTTAGAATCGCAAAAATACGGTACGGGCCGGGAAGAATTAATACTCGCGTGTTCAACCGTGTGTCGGGCCCTTGCAATGTGACGCCGGATTAATCGCATCGCGGGGTTTATTGAAACATGGCAGGCAAGCTGGTGTTTTCAATCTTTCTCCCTCACTGACACACTCAAGCACGCTCCCAGAACATCAGCGGGTGGTCCTCCACCGTCCTTTCGCAATGCCATTGATCTTGCCCGCGCGTACACAGCTGTGCGCGGGCTCGGGCGTCGTGTCCGCATGTAGAAACTAGCGGATACGATACCTAATGATACCTAACGCACGCTTCCATCTCTTCGGCTTGCGTCGTGGGGTCGTGCAAGGGAAAGTGATCGGTCTTAGGTTTTACGACGCGATCTGGTGCACGAGCATCGCAATGCAAGATATCGTCCGGAGGATTCAGGGCGTTTACGCTAGCTCCCAAAGTGCGGTAGATCGTTCCGAAGGAGATCGATGTAAAAGTTTTCTTACCTCTGAACACATGAAACTCTTTCAACTCTGAACTTGTACAGCGAAGTCCACTGTCAGCGATTGTCTCCGTCTGTTACACGTCATGGCAAACGCATAAAAAAAAAGGGGGGGGGGGGGGGGTCGGAGTAGTTACTCAATGCCAAGCACGTATCGCATAAAGTTAATATATTGACGCGTTATGTCCTAGATGAACCATGCATGCACCAATAGTAGTAAAGAGTTCCGGCAATTTGTAAGAAAATAAAGAACGCCCAGAAACGAAGGCTGTGTGTCCACGCCGGCTGGCTCGTTTGAATTGTAAATAAAGCGTGGTCGGGCTGGTTTGCCCGAACACGCGAAAGTATGCCGAGGCTTGAAGGAGGCGAGTTGCTGTTGCTGCCTGCCATGCAAATATTTCCTGCGACCCTCAGTTATATACCTAGCCTCTAATCCAGATGGGGTTCTAGACGCTGTTCTATGAGACAGGTTGTAGGGAAGAGCTGCGTTTTAATTTAGTATCCTATAGTTTCGACGTAAACGAATTGATATAAGAACACTTGCTATGGCGTTCGGGTCAGCCATGGCAGCAGGTACGCGTTCTTTTCGAGGACACGCTTTCATGCGAGCGCCTTCCTCGCTCCGTGGCTTATGGTAATTATTCGGCGCCTGATGAGCAACTAATGGACCCAGGCGAGGCATCTTGTCGGCCTGTTGCTTCCTCGTCTTTTTACCGGACGCGGGGAACGTTGATGTAACACTTTCTCATCGGACTCAGGTTTTCCCCTTCAGCTCGCTCAAAACGAGGAAGAACAAGCATATTTGGTGTTCGTGGGAGCGGTTTGTTCGTGGGAACACTTTGTTGCAAAAAAAAAAAAAAATCACATCCGACGGATTCCTTTAGGTGCGAATCCCGCTTGGTTTGAGGGAATAAGTGGGTAGTTCGTGCTTCTGTTTGTATGGGTGTTAAAGCGGGGATGTGGGCTAGTTTGTTTATATAAAACGGAGATATAACCAGCGCTGAAGACGGGACAAGAAAGTGACAACGCACAGCACGGTGTGTCATCGATTTCTTGCCCCGTCGTTGACGGTGTTTTCGATTCTCGTGTGCGTGCTTTCATGTGCGTGCGTTCATGTACGTGCGTTCATGTGCGTGTGTGTGTGTGCGTGCGCGTGCGCGTGCGCGCGCGCTCGTGTGTTTGTGTGTGTGTGTGTGTGTGTGTGTGCGTGTGCGTGTGCGTGTGCGTGCGTGTGCGTGTGCGTGTGCGTGTGCGTGTGCGTGTGTGTGTGTGTGTGTGTGTGAGAGAGAGAGAGAGAGAGAGAGAGAGAGAGAGAGAGAGAGAGAGAGAGAGAGAGAGAGAGAGAGAGAGAGAGAGACGAGTGTGAGCTGTTATAAAGCATTCCAGAGCCTATTGACGTGAGCCAGAAATCTGGATGGGCTGGACTGTGAAACAGGAACTAGCATTAGAAGAAAGCTTCTAATAAAATCAGGCCGTCTTAAAATCATGCTGATGTAGATGGGGACATTAAACTCGGCGGCATATGTAGTTAGTCGCAGCAGTGGTCTGGGTCATGGCTTCACAGGGATGCCGGTTGTATGTGTGGGGCTCTTCGACAGCGCGACAGGGCACCTACAACTACAAGCCAGGCAGGAACACCCCTCCCCCACTCCCCCTCTTCCGCTGTCGACGATTCTCCAGACAAAGCATTGCAAGTTTCAAGTAGCCAGCTTTTCCTTCGGTTGGAGCTAACCTCTTCCATGAGCCAACATTTATCGCTCTTTATCACGTTGAGGAGGTTGTTGTACCAGATTCCGGAGTGCTAAATCAGGCGTAACTATTCGGGAGGCAACTTTTCAGCACTAATTGCACCAAAATCGTAGTTGGTTTTGATAGAAAAAAAAGTTTTAGTAGAAAGGTCTGAGCAAACAGCTGTGGTGTCAACGATGAAAAAGAGTTTGTTCCTTGCAGATTAAATGGGGTTTATTGCATTCCCCTCAGATGTGGTCGCTTTTATGTTGGCCGAACGGACCGCTACTTAAATGTTGTTTTGCGGGAGCATGACAATTCACTTAAGGGAATACCTTGTCCCTGTTTCCTTCTTCAAGCCATCTTTCCACCCATTGCAATAATTGTGGTTGTACGCCTGTCCTTCATGATACAACAATACTGTTCCGGCAGGGTGACCAAAAGGCGAGGGAAGTAGTGGAAGCGTATAAAATTTGAAAAGTGTCTGACACGTGTCTTAGCGCTCCGTGTTTGTCCCTTTTAAATGCAGAATTTGCATATTTTGATGAGAGCGGTACATAATAACGTGCGCTTGCGCAGTTGCTTTGAATAGGTTCATATGTCATGTTTTTTTTGTTTTATACCTTCGATGGCTTTATATCTGTGTCTCTTGACACAGGTGGGCTTGACAGTTGTGCCGACATGCGGATTCCCTTCACGCCCTTCGCATTTATTGCGCAGGTGCTCGCTGCTGCATGCCGTGACGAGCCCTTCGACGCTATCAGCAGCAGCCAATCCGGACAACGCCCCGTTCTCCTGCATGACGCTCCAGCACCGTTCCAGCCAGCACCGAAAGATGGCCCCTGCATCGACCCCCTCACCGTACTCCTGGAATTTTCAACAACGCCACCCTCAGCGACATCAGCTGCCCGACCGGGCATAAAAGACAGCGCTCCGCAGCCGACACTTCGTGGGCTTGACAGTTGTGCCGACATGCGGATTCCCTTCACGCCCTTCGCATTTATTGCGCAGGTGCTCGCTGCTGCATGCCATGTCGAGCCCTTCGACGCTATCAGCAGCAGCCAATCCGGACAACGCCCCGTTCTCCTGCATGACGCTCCAGCACCGTTCCAGCCAGCACCGAAAGATGGCCCCTGCATCGACCCCCTCACCGTACTCCTGGAATTTTCAACAACGCCACCCTCAGCGACATCAGCTGCCCGACCGGGCATAAAAGACAGCGCTCCGCAGCCGACACTTCGTGGGCTTGACAGTTGTGCCGACATGCGGATTCCCTTCACGCCCTTCGCATTTATTGCGCAGGTGCTCGCTGCTGCATCACTGGTCGGCGACTTTGGCTAGTTTCGGTTTCCGAAATTGTGGCGATCCTAGCGGCACGGTGCTGAGGCGTGGCCCTTCCCTTTCCCTCAGTGTTTCTTTCTTTCCACACCGTCAACGCTTACGCGCCTCCTCACGCATGCGCAACAGCTCACCGGCGCCAATATTTTTTTTCTTTCTCTCGGCGCGCACGGCGGGCCAGTTCGGTACGTGCGTGAGCGAGCCGGCGTGCGAAGGGTTGCGCGGGTTGCCTAAACGCTTCCACGGGCGGAAAGTTTCGCTGCATTATAAAATACATTCGAATGTATTCTAAATATGGGGCAGCGGAGGAAGAAGTGTTACCACTCCTGCGCAGCTCTGTGGTGCAGCAACACAGGGCGGTACAGTTCGACCAAGTTTCTCGCCTTCTCCAAAGACGACAGGTAAGCAAATTAGCTTTGTACAACTTATAGTGAATTCCTTAAAAGCAGACTGATTGCACTCTTCTGTTTTCAAAATAATTCGCGCATGTAACGTGAAGTTAATAAGACATGTCACTCATCTTGGAGTGGAAACTAATGTGAAAATATATCCCAGCTGTGCAGGTACGCAAAGTTTTAGAAGTAAACGCGTCTTTGGCGCGCACACACTTGCTCGCAAGAACAATTTGTGGTGGCATTGCCGTTTTTTAATGATTGCCTTAGTAACTGCTGGAACGTCGATTCAGTATACTTATCAAGGTATTTTTTGTTGTTTCGTGCAGCAGGTATGAGTCTAGGTTTGGGCCCCAAGTCGAGGACGGTGTGCGACTTCATTGGACGTTTCCTCCGGTGACTCTCCTCAATCCATCCAATGTCATCACGACGCACCTGCTCACAAAGAAGGCAAGCTCAACTGTACGCGCTTCTTGCCTTTCATGGCGTACATACTACCACATCGATTGATGGCGTGGAGGTGCTGCGCCATAAGCATTTTTTCCTCCCCCGTCTTGCTCCAAAACGTATATTTGCGGCGAAACTACTGCCAAGCGTTGCTTCAGAGCTCCGAAAAATCTGACGTAACTCCGCGGTGTTCAATGCAAGTCGATTTTCACATGAAGCAGTGGAAGGCCAAACCGAAATACATGCGTTGTCTGCAGCCGCCATTGCAAGCGTTTCGCTCATTAAAAAATAAATAAAACCAAGTAGCATTGCCGGCTTTGCTGTTCAATCTAAACTGCGCGCCCGCGCCTTGTCATCTTATCGCGAATGGGTTTGGTGTTCCATAGTTCTGAAGTTAGAATGGTCATGCCGTATCGGACAGGATGAGATAAGAGGCGCTGCCCAGACACGAGTTAGAGGGTAGCTTGTAACAACCTGGCCGATATCTGCGGCTTAAAATACAGGAAAGCTTCTTTTTTTTCTGGGTGTCTTCTCCCCCCCCCTCCCCCCCGCTTTCCCTCCCACCCCCGGTAAGCAGACTGTTAATTCACGCGCCATTAAAAGAAAAGACGGGTGCGTTCGATTTGTGTTCTGTGTTCTACGACGTGCACATGGTTGGGCATTGTTTTTGTACGTAGATATAATCCAGCAAAGAGTGTCTACAGTGCGGTCATTGTGTTGCAACAGTTTTTTATGGCTGCATTTTGTTGGTGTGAACATGATTTCTCGGAAGTGTATGCAGGTTAATGGGCGGGTCAACGCTTTCATTCAGAGTTTGCGTTAACTCGCCCGAAAGGCAGGGCTTGAAGCATACGTGTGCGTGCTTTCTTTTAACATATAGATTCCCAATTATTGTGTCTCTGAACTGAAACGAATTTTTTTAATGTCTAAAGAACATTCCTGTCTCGAGGTGAGCCCAAGCAATAAGTATACATTGAGTGGAACTTTCAAGTTCATTTCTTCTCCCGCCGAGGTGTGCGCGAAAAAAAAAATCTGTGTAGGCACTAGAACTTTCGAAGTTCTTCTTTCGTAATCAAGTATTGTGTACATAAATGTGTATTCATGGCTGTAACTTTTGCGCAACTTTAGACGGAGACCGATACAAAAAGGGACTCGAAGACCTGCACCTGTCACCGTGTAAAGTTGCGCAAAAGTTACAGCCATGAATTCAGAATACCAACTAGCCCGCCTAACCGTGTTATTGTAAATGTGTATGTAGCACGTTGTTTCCCTATTGTACAATATTGTATGCCCAAATTTGCATATGTAATATTTTTGCTTAGTCCAATACTGTGTACATAAAATGTATGTGCAATATATGGGTGTAGTACATGTGTTTTCATGACTTCGAATCAAAGACGTCCTCATATGAATTTTGAATAAATGCATAGCAAAAATAATGTTTGTGTAACACTCCAATTATTATCGCCACAAAGACAACAATTCGACACAAGAAAACGTACTATTACCTACATGTTTTCTTCTTTCAATTATTAAACACGTTACTGCACACATAACAAGCGACGGGCGGCGGCCATTTCGAGTCATCGGCGCCGCTCGTCCAACTTTCGCGCCTGGTGCCATTGCCGAGCGGCCCATGAGGCAGCGACCGGCGGCAGACGCGAAAGTTGGACGAGCGTCGGTTTCAGGGGCGAGCGCGCGGCGGCACGGCCTGGCTGCCGCGGGATAAATGACGTCAGCAGCGTCCGCGACGTCACAAACAGCCTTTCCCCCCTCGCCACTCGTTGCCATGGCGATTAATGCAACGTTTCTCAGAGGCCACGTACTACTAGGGGAGGATTTGGCGCTGCTGGCGCGAATTACGTGGGACCACGGTGGATGCGAGAGAGGCCGCCCCGTGGCTGCATGCCGTGTCGAGCCCTTCGACGCTATCAGCAGCAGCCAATCCGGACAACGCCCCGTTCTCCTGCATGACGCTCCAGCACCGTTCCAGCCAGCACCGAAAGATGGCCCCTGCATCGACCCCCTCACCGTACTCCTGGAATTTTCAACAACGCCACCCTCAGCGACATCAGCTGCCCGACCGGGCATAAAAGACAGCGCTCCGCAGCCGACACTTCGTGGGCTTGACAGTTGTGCCGACATGCGGATTCCCTTCACGCCCTTCGCATTTATTGCGCAGGTAAGTTCGTCCGACTCCCTTTATGCAAAAAAAAACTAGCAACCGTTTTTTGGTACAACTGCCATGCCCACAGTATTTCTTGTGCTTTGTTATGAATATCTTTACATGTGCGAACATTGTACTAAAACTGCTACTGTGTTCAGGTGATGTAGAAGTTAATCCAGGCCCTACCACGCGTAGCACAGTCAGTCAAACCGACCAAACTATCCATGCACTTCTAACAAAACTAGACGAAGGCCAGGCTCAAATTCTTTCCGCACTGAAAACGATAAATGAACGACTTACAGCAACCGAAGAAACATTAACAGACCTTGCAACTCGTATCACAAAATCTGAAGAAATGTGCGCAACTATCCCGGAACTTCTTTCCAGCGTAGAAACTTTAACAAAATCATCAACCGACGCAACAATCCAGCTCTCCAACATGGAAGGCAGGCTGAACGATGCCGAAGATAGGTCACGTCGGTGTAATCTTCTTTTTTATGGAATCCCCGAAAAAGAAGAAGAAACTTGGGCAGACAGTGAAGGGTTTGTTGCTGACATTTGCAAGAAGCACATCAAAATTAACCTTGTGCCGAACGATATCGAAAGAGCGCACAGAATCGGAAAAATTCAACCGGATAAACCACGTGCAGTAATTGTTAACTTCTCCCAGTTCAAAATAAAAGAAGCAATCTTATCTAACGGTTTCAAACTGAAAGATACGCCGTACAGTGTAGCTCAGGATTATTGTTTTGCAACCCGCACTGCCCAGAGAGAGCTTCTACGTTTCGCACGTGAGCACGGCGGCCCTTTCAAGCTTCGTTACAAGAAGGTAGTTATCGGGAAAAAATCGTACCACTATGATGCAACCCGAAAAGAAGTCAAAGAAATTTTTCCACGTGACAGCTAGCCATTTCGCATCCCAGTAAATGTATCGCCATTTACCTCACCCTCTCGCAAAATCCAGAATCACCCCACCAAACATACAAATGACGTCACCTTTTCTATTCTCTACACAAACATAAGAAGTATCATGCCGAAACGTGACGAAATATGCACCATAATTCAATCATCTGATTGTGACGTTGTGATGTTGACAGAAACATGGCTTTCACCTTCCATCAAAGATTCTGAAGTTCTTCCATACCTAACCGATTTCACGTTGCATCGCCAGGACCGCTTATCCGGTCGAGGTGGTGGCGTGCTCATCGCTATTAAACATACAATCCGTCACTTTATTATCAGCATTACGAGTCCACTGGAAGCCCTTTGGGTAGCTTGCGAAAGTTCACATGGGCTGATCATACTAGGTGTGTGTTACCGTCCCCCCAAATCAGAGCCCAACTTTAACCTCAATTTTAATGACACCCTCGACAGCCTGCACAAAATGTATCCCCGTGCAAAGTTCATAATTTGCGGGGACTTCAATTATCCGTCTATAAAATGGTCAAACAACGTTTCCCTTCACAGCGGTGAATGCGGCGAATTCCTAGCCTGTTTAGAAAACTACCAACTAACCCAAGTAATAACTCACGCCACCAGAGAAACATTGCACACCTCTAATATATTAGACCTTATTCTAATGTCGGATCCAAGTAGCCTGCATTCTCTCCATTACCTTAAAGAAATAAGTGATCACAAAATTATTCTTGCCTCTTTCAGTTTCACCTTCCCAGAAAATAAACCTACACCAAAGCAGATAAAACTCTACGGCC
This sequence comes from Haemaphysalis longicornis, assembly GCF_048455015.1. NCBI lineage: Eukaryota > Metazoa > Arthropoda > Arachnida > Ixodida > Ixodidae > Haemaphysalis > Haemaphysalis longicornis. The sequence goes on along the minus strand of NW_027526225.1, from coordinate 71,379,392 downwards.
GTGGCAATTATGAAAGAATTAACACCGAACTTGAACAATTTTACATTTCATACGAACAGGGATTTAACAAGCGCACCATAGAAAATAATTGGAAGTTGCTAGTTGAAAAACTCAACCAACTGATGCATATATACCAAGCATAAAAATTAAAAAAAAAACATCCGCCCCTTGGTTTAACAACGCGATTAAAAAACTAATAAACCGGAAAAAACGCCTGTTCAGACGGGCCAAAAAACAGAACCAACCATCCTTATGGAAAGAATATTCCGAGTCCGTAAAATGCCTCTCGATTAGCATTCAAAACGCGAAACGCGATTTTTTTCGAACAACACTACCAGACATGCTCAAAAATAACCCTAGGAAATTCTGGCAAACAATAAATCCAACAAACATCTTGCCGATAACCTTATCCGGTCCGAATGACAAACCGCTCAGTGACGTAGATTCGGCCAATGCCTTAAACCATGCCTTCTGTTCTGTTTTCACGCGTGAACATAGCTTTTGTGCGAACTTCGGAGAGACCCCCGAATCTATCATAAGCGATCCAATGTCACCTATTGCAATTTCTACAAATGGTATAAGTAACGTAATTAGAAAAATGAAACTTTCATCTGCAAGTGGAATTGATAACATAAACAGCAAAGTATTAAAGAATACCCAATTGATAATTAGCGCAGCATTTCAGCTGCTCTTCTCACAATCCCTTTCGCAGGGACAGGTGCCGAGCGATTGGAAACTCGGTAAAATCACCCCATTGTTCAAAAATGGCAACAAATCATCCCCATATAACTACCGGCCCATATCGCTTACCAGCGTCCCATCCAAAATTATGGAGCACATTTTATTTACCAACATCATTAATCACCTCGAACAGCACAACTTCATTCACCCTTCCCAACATGGTTTTCGTAAAGGCCTGTCGTGTGAAACGCAACTTGCTGCCTTCATTCATGACTTGCACACAAATCTTGACCGCAATATCCAAACTGACGCCATATTTCTTGACTTTGAAAAGGCTTTTGATAAAGTTCCTCACCACCGCCTTATGACCAAACTTTCTTTGCTTAACCTCGACCCATTTGTCTTGTCTTGGATTAATAACTTTCTCACTGACAGAAAACAGTTCGTCGTCATAAATACAGCTAGGTCCCAAATCTCTCCCGTCCTCTCCGGTGTTCCCCAGGGAACAGTACTTGGCCCCCTGCTTTTCCTGATTTACATCAATGATCTTCCACACTGTATTACTAACAATATAAGATTATTCGCCGACGATTGCGTTATTTACGCAACAATCGCTAGTCATGAAGATCAAGTAACTTTACAAGCAGACCTAACAGCCGTTCAAAATTGGTGCCACAAGTGGCAGATGAGCTTAAACATTTCTAAATGTAGATCAGTGTCTTTTCACAGACGTACTAATCCGTTTTTGTACAACTACGCCCTACATAACAGTTTTCTACAATCGACTACCTCTTATAAATACCTTGGAATACATATCTCAAGTGACCTATCTTGGACCCTCCACATTAATCACGTCATTTCAACAGCTAGTAGATCTTTAGGTTATATTCAACGAACCCTGAAGTTTGCTCCCAGCCGCTTAAAAATATTAGCTTTCACCACAATAATACGCCCCAAACTGGAGTACGCCGCAGCAGTTTGGGACCCACACCAGAATTACCTCATCCAAAACCTAGAAGCCATCCAAAACCGCGCTGCCAGATTCGCCTTTTCCGATTACTCATCGTTCACTAGTGTAACAGACTTAAAGAAACGTGCCGCACTCATTCCTCTTAGTCACCGCCGAAAAACTGCGCGACTCGCATTATTCCACAAATTCTATCACGCATCCCCATCGAGCATTTACGTCACCCAACGCCCCCATTTCTCTGATCGTTGTTGCAACACTATGCAAGTTCATTACCCTCGCCCCAAAACTACCACATTTGCAGAATCTTTCTTTATCCGCACAGCTAAGGAATGGAACGCCCTACCAGATACCATTGTTAGCATTCAGGATGCAGAAGCCTTTAAAAATGCCCTGACGACGATTATTGAACCGTAATAAATTGCCTGGTAACTTTCGAACGTGCTCAACTTTTTCTTTTTTCGTGTGACCTCACATGATATTTCTTGCATAATGGTTCCTGGTGTCATTTTCTTCGTACGGTATGTATATGTGTGTATGTATATGTGTATATGTAAGTACATATGTGTATATGTGTATATATTGTACTTGACAATGTTTTGTACCTTTTAGGTGGTATCTTTTGCCACTGCAAATTGTTTTCATCCACAGTCCAGAAACAACTGTACCTGTTCCCCCCCTCCTATCTTTTTTTTTTGTCTGTTTCTGCCGCTTCAGCTATATCCTAAAATTTTTTTGTTTTATTGTGTTGCACATCCAATTTTGCCTTTACCAATGCCTTGTATACCCACCCCTCATGTAATGTCCCTTCTGTTAGGGACCCTTGAGGAAAATAAAATAAATAAATAAATAAATAAATCTTCAACAAAAAAAATTAGTTTTGGTTCAGCGCTTGTGCAGTGTTCTCCTCCCCTTTGTCCCGTTATTTGTGCGCTGTGAAGATGAATCGTAGTTGATACAACGCTTAGCAAGTTTTCTCGCAAAGTTAATATCCAAGGCAAAAAGCTTGGCGCGTGCAAAATGTTGCCTTGATAAAACGGTTGTACCAGGTTCTTGAAAGTGACCCCAACAGCGGAAAAGAGCTGAGTATGAAGTATTTTGGGGTATTGAGACGTTATGTGTTTACTCCCCCTTCACCACCACGGATCGTGACATGCAGTGAAAAGAAAAGTTAGCGGCTATTGCAGAAAGGCCAATTGCTGTCCTTCGCGTTCGTGAAATTCCCGGCTGGTATTTGCTACACTTGTCGGCATACGTGTGGGGAGAGAAAAAAAGAGAAAGAGAAAAAAAGGATGAGAGAGAAAGAGCAAGGAAGATAAAGGAAGAGAGAAATAGAAAGAATTAAGATTCTAGATGAAAAAAAAAAAAACAGCGCAAGGAACACGGACAAAAAAAAAAGAGTGGACGACGCACAGTGCTGAACTCGCAACTGAAAGTTTATTAGAAAGAACACACGTATTTATACACAAAAACCACACTATCATGTGAACAGATAACACGGAAAAAGCGTGTGAGCGACAACAAATTGACAACTTTAAACAATGTGGCACGCGAAGAAATTCGGCATCCAAGAAGTTACACGATCTGCTAGCGGATAAGAAATTGAAATTCCTTGTCAATAATGACACAGAAGGAACACTAACGCACTTGCCGTCGTTCCTTCTAATATGGAAAGCCTTTATTATCTCTCGGACATGATGGTTTTTATGTTTGGCTACTACTTTTGTGTCCTTAAAAACAGGGAAACAACCTTTACATTTTTTTCAGTGTTGTGCGACGTGTGAAAGAGAAAGAAAGAGAGAAATAGAAAGTCAGAGAACGAAAAGAGAGAGAGAGGGAGAGAGAGAGAGGGCGAGGGGACGGGAGGGAGCGGCTGTCCGTGGCAGGGTGGAGCGGAGATCTAAATTGGGGCACGCTGACGTCACGTCTGCCCCGGCAATTAGGGTCCACGATCGCGTCAAGGTGCGGCCGGAAAAGGCGACAGGCGACACTGGCACACCCCTTTTGTACCCACATTGGTGGCGGCATTGTGCAGTGTCTTTTCTTTGCGGACTAATGAGCAATGCAGATCGTGACAATGAAGACGACGTCGAGAACGGTCACGATGGTGGGGGACAACACGAAGAACAATAAGTCGTTTTTTTTCTGTTTTGATCACTGACGTTTTCTCCTCTCAGATTTATTAAACATTTGAACAGCTTGGCTTATTACTTTCCACGTACACACAAAAAAGTAAATTTGGGTTGTTTAACGCCCTTAGTCGACACATGCGCTGGGAAACTCCTCGTGCGATCGAAGGGTCGTTTTTCTGTCTCAGACGCCGACGCCAACGTCTAAGCAGGGTTTATCGCACAATAGGCATTTATTGCTTCCGTATTATAAAGAACCTCAGAGTATTCATTTGTGGTTGCAGCATATCCTTCACCCGCTCAGCGGCTACCTGCACTTTTTCAACCATGACGGCGCTGTCCTTACTACTCCGTGGTTCGACACGAAGCCAGGACTTTTTTCTGGCGTGTTGTCGAACGGGAATTCTGACAAAAACCTCCTAACGGTTCATAATTCTTGGTTATCGCGCTAAGCGTGACCGCAAATTTCAGGAAATAAAAGCTCCTGCACCATTCGTAGGCGCTGCCAGGTTCTGCATGTTCTACCGGGTTGACGGATCGCGACTGCCGGGTTCGACATGCGGGTCTATGTTTATCTGCCTTAGTGTAAGGACCAAATGGACTGTGGATTTTTTTGTTAGTGCTCTGACAAGTGGGCCCACATCACATTTACAGAAAAAAAAAAACAGGTAACATAAAATATAAAAATACCAGGCCATCTCATTAACGTGCAAACGGGTTGATTGATTGTAGGGTTTAACGCGCCGACGCAACGCAGGCGATGAGGCGCGCCGTAGTGGAGGGCTAAAGCCACACATGTTCCATTCGAACGTGACCTTGAATTATCCCGGCGCCGTCATGAATGGCGCAAAATTGTAAAACCGGAAGCGGCAAAACAAGGAACGCCAGCCTAGTATAAGAGACAAATAATGACAAAAAATGAGACAAATAATAAGAGACAAAAATAAGAGACAAAAAATAAGAGACAAAAAATAAGGCGAAAGCCACACATGTTCCATTCGAACGTGACCTTGAATTATCCCGGCGCCGTCATGAATGGCGCAAAATTGTAAAACCGGAAGCGGCAAAACAAGGAACGCCAGCCTAGTATAAGAGACAAATAATGATTACCAAAGCGAATAATGATTGGATAGGGATTGAGAGTAATGATTAGTAAGGTGGTATGAAGGTGTACAAGACTGTGTATGGCGGATTAAGATAGATTAAGGGGGAATTAAGGGATGGGGGGATCCTGGCGTCCGGTGCCATTGCGCGAACGCTTGTTTGGTGCCGTCAGCGCGGCGCTTTCCCCTCGCTCTTCCCGCCAGCTCGGCTTGGCGCCATGACGTAGGGCCGAGCTAAAGGTTTCAAATTCCTTGACCAGGTGAAGGCGCCGGCGGCCGTTGCGCGATACAACACTAAGCTCGATGGCCGCTCCGCCGTGGTTGTTAAGCTAACCTCATCTCATTGGTCCGTTTGAACGATTCCCGAACCCCCCCCCCCCCTCTCGCCGGGACGCGAACGCGTGGCCTGCGCGGGGGGCTGCTCGGGGAGACGCTTGGAGGATGCCGAAGGAGTTCGCCGAAGGTATGTGACGCTTTCGCTACCGTTCGGCCTCAACTCTGTTGCGCCGGCGAAAGCCCGCTAGCCCCTCTGGCTACTGGCTCCTGCCTTAGGTGGCTCCTGTTGCTCCGACCAGACGCTTACGCATAGTAAGGCCGTACCTTAAGCCCTTTCTACATGGCGCGAATTTCGGCTGTGAATTAGCAGCTGCGGCACCGCTCGTGTGGAAAAATGGTCTATTTTGGTTGCTGTGGCAAATTGCCGAATGTTTGGAATAGTTGATCGTCTTCTGTGAATGCCATTTGACATTTGGCAATTTCTCGGAGCAGTGAAAATGGAAAAAAATATTGTTGTGCCGCACGATCGGCGCCGGAGCTGCAAATTCGCAGCCGATATTCGCACCATGTATAACGGGCTTTTACACTTAACGATCACCCCATGTGGTACGCGCCTGTGAGCGAACGGACCGCGTCTCCCTCGCTGTTGCGAGCCGATCTGGCCATCACGGCCATGCCTGATTTGCCCTGACCGAAGAGTCCACTGGCTCTGCACAGCGACGACGCGCACACTTGCGCGGTGCGCCTCATCGCCCCTTTCACCAAAAGGGTACTACGTCTCTGTACTGTAAATCATGTAACTGGGAGGTTGTCCGAGAATAAACGTCTTGTCTCGGTATCCTGGGCATATTCCTTTGTCGCCCCCTACTCCACCTGCTCAATAGAGGCAGTGTTGAGCTGGCGCTAAGGCGTCTCAGTTTCGTGAACGTGCTCAAATAGCTCGAACCCACGGTGGTTCCTCGCAGTGTGCATGAGTGCATGCCTTGTGCAATGCTACACTCTTAAAAAAAAGGGTCGGGGCATTCACTAATGGCATACTAACAAGTTACTTGTCCCAGTATACACTAGGTACTTAGTAACTGGAGGTAGTAAATGTAGCACTTGTCAGAATTACTAACCGAAGCAGGCAGTAAGCACCACTACCCCCACTAGTAAAGTCCCAGCGATAGCACTCTTCTGAGCTGCATGCGTTTACAAACTGGCCATTCACAACCTAGTCATAAGCACGACCTTAATCTAGTGCACACCACTTCCTACACTCAGTTAATTTACTAACCATGCAGTTGTTAGTGGCAGAGCCTACGTACAAAACGGATGGTTGTAAGGTTCGTAAGGAGTTAGTAAATACGGCCGTTACTGCCATTTTACGACCTTTTATATTAATAGTGTAGGGTTGTGCATATTGTGAGGTAGAGACCACAGGGAGAACATGGGACGCAAGCTAAAAAACACGCAGGCAGACCAAAAGTTCAGGTACCCCAAGACACACTGTGGTCTTTAAGACCGCTTCGAACTTCTCGTACAAGTAGCATACAAGTGACAGCACTGTGTATGGTGGGAGCCCGCCATCAATGCTAACGCAATGCTCACCCAAGAAGTTTGCTGATAAAAAAAACAACAAAACAAATACTGGACGTCAGGCCCGGTGCGACAAGCGAATGAGGCCTAATGTAACCGGCGCCGAGAATCTTTCCGGCATGTACCTTAATGAAATGTGTCTTTTTCGTTCTACGGACAGCCCCGCGCACATTTCTGGCTGGTACCGTCAGTGCGCTGTGTCCGCGCTACCTACCTATGCTGTTTTTCTTTTTTTGAGCGCCCGATGCAAAGGGAAACAGAGGCCAGCCCCGAGGATATACTTTGGGATTCTCGGAAAGCGTATGGTAACGTCGCGTTAATTAAAGCGAGTACGTACAGAGTCGTTGAGCGAATTAAGAAATCGGCGGGCCTTCTTTTTTCGGGTGGAAATAAGATTACGGTGGCGACAGAAAGAAACGGCGCGCCGGGTCTGGCTCTTGTTCAAGTAGTGTAGCTTTATTTTCTTCTCGTCCTTGGAGTGTAGCCGTAAGCCTCAAGTGTCACAAGGTCTTGGCAGGTTGTGCAGCACGCGATTTTGTTGTCGCACCTGTTTCTTTTTAAAATCTGCACCACGTTTATAAAAAAATTCAAGGAAGCTTCCACTCACGCGCAATTGATACTTGAATGGCTAAGATGTTGTAGGTGCGCAATACCGGACGCATATATAAGTTTCAGTATCATTGTTTATTTGCATAGTTGCGGTGCTAGTAATCGTCGTCATACGCATCTAAGAGGCCGTCGTCTTCTTCGCGGCGAGTGGTGGATGCAAAGTCATCGTCAGCATTGTAGGCTTTACCAGCTCAACTGGTGAAGCTTGCACAAAGTCGCGCAGGTCTTGAACCAAAGTGAAGCTGCAGGATTTCTTAATACGTGAGCACTGAAGGACACATCACCGCGTATTTGTAAAAGTTTGAAATTGTTCAGTTAAAGGAGCCATGAAGAGAAAATACAACTTCGTTTAATTTGAAAGAACTAGGATTCAGTATCTTACTCAGCTCCATTACAGCCACAAAAGATGTTTTTTTAACGGAAACAAAAGCAAGAAGTATTAAAAACTTTCAAACTTTGCGCCACAGTGACGTGTTATGAGCAAGAATGACGTCATACGGGCCAACAATAAAACATAATTTTCAGTGCGTTAACTGCACGTTAGCATTCAAGTCATGTGGTCAAATGGAACTACAGGCCCCATTACAGACGTCCAGTCATGTGTCGTCGCGACAGGTCAGTTAGGCGGCCGCCAATCGCACAAACAAGGTTCCGTGACGTCATAGAAAAGTTGCGGGAAATTGGCTAGGGGGTCGCGACTGCTTCACACGTTTTCTTTCATATCTCTGTTGTTATTTGTTCGAAGATTGCGATGATATTGGTATCATTGTTATCGGGACTAAGCAGTCTTTCGAATAAACCCAACTTGTATTTTGTCTTCATGGCTGCTTTAAGTCTGCCAAAAAACTAATGCATTTCTTTATCCTCTTGTTAGTCGACTGGATAGCTCTGATAAGATCTCTGGACACACGGCGCGTGCGTGAAACCGGGATTCTATTGAGCCAAAACGGTCACTTGAAAATCGCGAAAAAGAAACGGTTCTATTGATAAGACGATACGCGCATCGATCATAATGAAGGAGTACAACAGTATACTTTTGCCCTCATAAACCACGTATCTGTATGCGTTTAGATCGTTCGTAGATGCGTTTACTCAGTGCGCAAAAAAAATCGTCGCAAGGGTGTCTTCGAAGGTTTGGTGATCGATTGGGCGCACTTTCAGCGAAGGTTGGACGCACTTTTAGTTTTCGTGCTTCTCACAACTTTCTTTAAAAAGGAATGGTAAATTTTTTTCTCGTTTTTTTTTGTACCAGTTTCTAAAGCCAGCCACATTGCAGCGATTGCAGTTTAGCTGTTCGCGTCAGACAAGGGGTGTTTGTTTCCTAATCGAGGGCCTGAGGCACTTGGAGGATAAAATAATCAACCCCTTGGTGCTGTCCTTTCAGTGTGAGACAAAAGTTGCGGCGGGAATATATAAACTAAGAAAAGTGTCATTCGTTCTATTGAATTGTCGTTAGGGCTAGAAGCTCATGGCGCTGCACTCGCTAAGGTCTGTTTAAGATGGTCTATGGGATTTCCAACTGTCTGTTTATTCGTTCTTCAGCTTTCGGCTTTTAATATTCGCACATACAGTGAGGAAGATCACCCTCCCCTTCCCCCAAAAGAAAACAACAACAACAACAACAACAACAACAACAAAAAAAAAAAACGATACTGTGTAGGGTGAGTACGAAAGATCCATTTAGACGTGGACACCAAGCGGTGTAATAGAGGCTTTCGTTGCACGGCGAAAAGGGCGTCTCCTTCCGAGACTTTCTGTCAGAAATGCTTCTAGTACTTTTTATTTCCTTGACCCCACAGTTTATGAAGCAAGGACCATGCTTGTGAATGTTTTCAGCAATCGATGATAATAGCTGCTCGAAGCTGTGCTTGCGCCACCTGAATCTGACAACGGTCAAATAAATATACAGTTAAACCTGGATGTGACAAACCTCTATGTAATGAATTCCTGGGGTTAACGAAGTTTTTCAATTCCCCATTGCTAGCCCCATTGAAACCAGTGTGTTTGCAACCTATATCTAACGAAGGCGTTGCCACGGTTAACATTGAATTAACCAATTCGCGACGCTGATGAGCCATTCTTTTTTGTACTTTTCTGAAAAATCGGCTGGAGAAATGCACTAATTTAGCGACTCTCGTCCGCACCATCGTGCGTTTCCACGTGTGAGTGTGGTGTCGGTTATGTGCTACGCCTGCCCGTCGGCGTGTATACTTATAGTCGCGCGTTTCCACTGCCACGGCCGTGCCACTGCTATCTGTGGTGCCGTTTCGTCGGCGAGTTCCGCTGCCAGAAAACGAAAAGCTTTGTCCTTCTAAGACAAACGCGCAGTTTTAAATGCCGTCTCCGCCGGCGAGAAAGAAGATCGTAGCCGCCCGGTACGGTATACCAGCTAGAACACTCTCACCAATTTTGAGTGCGGAAAAGAGCACCAAGTTCATCAAATTCACGAAAAGGTGCCCTTTAAGCATGAGGTGTGTCCCTGAAACGCGTTAAAGCACTGAAAAGTGTCAAAAGGCAGAACTGATTTTTAACTTAGGTTTGTGAATACGGCGGTGAGTGAGATTGCTTCTTTTAAGCTCGTTGGAAATCTTTGTCACGGATGTCTAGCATTTTGGTTTCGTTTCTGCTTCACGCACGCGAGTTTTATCTCGAAACCGGCATGTAGCGAAAACGTGCGTGTAACCAAAAATTGCGAACTTTTGTCAAATTCGTTATATCCAGGTTTAACTGTAAAGCCTCGCAGTCATGCCCTTATCATGATGCTATGTCTGCACCAGTACCTCACCCACCTGCCATTTTACGGTGCGTGTGCGTGTGCACTTTAAACATAGATTGAAAAAAAAAAAAAAATAAATCCCCCTCTTGAGTATTGGGGTTCGAACCCAGTATCCGCGGCTTCTGAAGTGGGAATCATAACCCCTGGGACACGGTTCATTCACTGATAAGAATGAAATTTAGGGATTTTATAAACAAGCTTTACGTCGTTCAAAAGCCAAAACTTTTCTTTGTGTTGTATTTCTGAGGCGCGTACGCTTTGAACTTGAACCACCTTCCTTTCCGGCATTGGATTCCTTCTCCCAGCTCGGTGGCCTCGGACTTAATCTCACCGATTTCACAGACGGAACACTTGTGATTGCACGTAAAGAACTGCCATTGTCTTATGCCTGCTTACGTCACATGCCTGAGCGGGGATTGGCCAAGGCCTGGGGTTTGATAAATGACCTCGAAGGGTCGGGGTGCGTCGAGAAGATAGACATGCTTGAGGGGTTCCCACGTGAAAAGAAAAGAAAACCAGTGACCCGCACTAGCAGGGGATAAAAAACTCGCGTTGGGGATTGGCCAAAACGGAGCAATATCTCCCAGCGCTACGCTAGGAATGGCTAGAGATACAGAAATAAATAAGGCTCCTTATTAGAGGAAAGCTGATAGGTCTTCCGGCATGTCGTCTACATGTTACTGAACGGGGATGGAAACAGGAAAACGAAAGCCGTGAAAAAGGTACGGTTTTACAGAGAGGAAAGAAAAAAGACTTCTTAGCTGGGTCCTTTGACTGCTCGTGGTCTTGCCCGTTCAGACAGTTGATTTTGCGCCCTTCACGACTTTCGGAATGAACGAACGAGGAGCCAAACGTTCGTTCCAAAACTTACGGCAACACCGTGTTTCGCAGCGAACGGGCTTCCTACAGAGTTATCGCCAACTCAAAGAAATCCCCGCAGCTGGGCTTCGCCACAACGCTCTGGAATGACCGATCAGTGGGACCAAATGTCCAAATTTGGCGAGCGACAATGCCACGCATGTGATTAGAGCAAGAAATAGAATCTGCGCTGGGACAACAGCGCAAGGCGTACATGTGCGCTGTTGTCCCAGAGCGGATTTTATTTCTCACTCTAATCGCATGCTAGGCCTCGTCATTCGTTGAATTAGCAAATTTGCTCACACTAATTGGTCGTTCAAGAGCGCTGTGGCGAAGCCCACCTGCGGGGATTTCTTTGAGTGTTTTACTAGTAAGGTGTGGTGTTCAAAAGGGAAGTCTCTCACAAAGCCGGAGTTACAACAAAATGGCGATGCAGTTCTAAGCTTCAACAAAATTACGGGTGATGCATAGAACTTTGTAAGAATGTGACGACGAAAGTCCAGCTGGAACTTCTGTTGATCTCCTATGAAACGTTCTATTGAACTATTCGGCCGCGCCCGTCACCACTTCACAAGCCTCCTGGAAGCACCAAGCTCCGAGGCTCGTTCCACTCGCAAGCCATTGACAGGGGCATCGCCGAAACGATACCGAATCGCGGTTTATTTATTTATTTATTTATTTATTTTATTTATTTATTTATTTATTTATTTATTTATTTATTTATTTATTTATTTATTTATTTATTTATTTATTTATTTATTTATTTATTTATTTATTTATTTATTTATTTATTTATTTATTTATTTATTTATTTATTTATTTATTTATTTATTTATTTATTTATTTATTTATTTATTTATTTATTTATTTATTTATTTATTTATTTATTTATTTATTTATTTATTTATTTATTTATTTATTTATTTATTTATTTATTTATTTATGATACCTCAAGGGTCCCAGTCGAGAAGTGTTACATGAGGGGTAGACAGTTCACTAACAGATGATTTGTTCGATGGCTTCTTTGAAATGGGCGATGCAGGAGGGGTGCACGATGGAAGCAGGAAGATTGTTTGATTTTGGTGATGTTTCTACAAAAAATGAAGAGTTCTGGGCAGTAGTATGCGCACGGGGCAGATAAACAGCTTTCGAGTAGCTGATACGGCATGAAAGACGGTCAGCTGGAGCGATAACATGGTTTAGGTGCAATGCATGATAAAATTTATGAAACAAACATAGTCTTGAAATTGTGCGGCGTGATGCTAAGTTAATCATGTTAGCTTGACATTTTAGTTCGGTGACGCTGCTATGATAGGAGTAGTCTGAATAAATCAATCTTACTGCTCGATTTTGTATGCATTTAAGTGTTTTAGTATTAGTGATTTGATGGGGATCCCAGATGGCACATGCATATCCTAGCTTCGGGCCAACTAGTGTTAGATACGTTAAACGTTTAACAAAAGGTGGAGCTCGACGTAAGTTTCTTCGTAGATAGCCAAGAACGCGGTTGGCGTCATTAGTAATGTCCATTATGTGGGATGACCAGGTCAGATCCCAAGTTAGAGTGATGCCGAGGTATTTACATTAATTAACTGCTGTGATTTCAGAATCGAACAGGTAGTATTAGCGGATGAATAAGACTGTCGGCGGTGAAAGGGAATGACGCAGGTTTTCCTTATGTTGAGGGACATCAGCCATTTCTCGAACCATGAGTGAATCAAAGAAAGATCACACTGTAGGATGCCAGTGTCGTTTGCGTTGTGAACAGGGCGATAAATCACACGCTCGTCTGCTAATATACGAACGTTAGAAGCTAAGATATTGGGGAGGTCGTTAATATAGATTAGGAATAGTAAAGGGCCAAGAACAGTGTCTTGAGGTATGCCGGAGGTTACAGAGGGTAGGGCTGAGCGGTGGTTATCAGCACAAACGAACGAGAATAGAATAGAATAGAATAGAATAGAATAAATCTTTACTGTTGGGTGGTGGTGGTTGTGATTTGCGACGGGAAAAGGAAAGGAAATTCACTGGGGATATTTTGAGCTCGGCAGGGAGCTCACCTGCATACAACCCAGTGCAAGGGAAGGGAAGTAGAGGGGGAGTGATAGGATAAAGTAGAAAGAGAGAGAGAGATAAAGGTATAAAGAGAGCTGTCAGTCCTAGAAAGCTGTCAGTCCGGGCACATCAGTCAATCACTGCACTCCGGGCTACAGCCGCTGCGTAAGGCCGGTCGTTGTCACTGAAGGGTACATAACTAGAATGTAGCCAATACGGAAAGGGGTCCCAGAGTAACAGCGTAGCGCTGATGTAGCCGAGTCTTTTCGTCCGTCTGCTGAAGATCGTGCGTTACGCTCCCCAAGGGGAACTTTATAAAGAACTCTAGCTTCCCAGAGCCAACAATACAGGGCGCAGTGGGTTCGCAGGGGCGGGTTCCGGAGCCTCCCGATGCTGACGTTTAGCTGCATGCCGATTCCTTCGCGCGAACCATAGAATTTGCGCGCCGACGGCGCTGTCATTCTAGGGCGATCCAGTTGACGTGCGAGCCGACACAAGCGAACCGCAGTTTCGCTGTTGCCGCAGATTTCACGCCGGGTGGAACTGGGTTTACTTTATTTTTCCGGCAGGGGCTGTGTCGCCCTTTGTCAGAGTCGGCATCGAAACCTTCTCCCGCACTGCTGTTTCCCTTTCCTGGTTCGCGATGTCCGGTTCGCGAGAGATCAGCTTTTTTGGAGGATTCTGCGTACCTAACAACAATGTTTTGCACATCACGTGCTCCGGAACACATAAAACACTGTGGGTGATTCCTCTGCCATGGGAATCGGTAAAACACGAAATGGAAATGTGCAGTGACATCTGCAGCTGAGCATGATTTGCGGGTCGGCGGCTGTCTTGTGGGTGTGCTTGGCGAGCGACGTTCTGCTGGCGGGACGCTTCTGCAAAGGTGTACTAACGTCATTTTCGTGACGGATATGACGTCAGGGAAATCTTGGGGTATTTCGGCATGAAACACTTTCGTGTTAAAATATAAAACCTAAAAACGAACAACCCTAAGTATAACGTACTCTTTACTACTAAAGGTTGCTTCCCCGCAAGAAGACACTGTGTGCAGGGGTGCCCGCTTGCTTCGTTGTATCGGCGTCACTTTCCTTACGGATATGGCGTCAACGAAATCTTCGTGTATCCGGGAATAAAACACTTTAGTGCTAAAAATAAAGCCGTTCCACTCAATGTGAAAGCTGTCGAAAGTGCATAGCAGTGATTCGCCATAATGGGCTATAGCGCCGTTATCCCCTCACTGCTACCACCCAATGCGGTTCAAATTTCCCGCCTCCGCAGCGCTGGCGTGCCCCCTTCCTGAAACAGCGCCAGCGGGAGTTCTGTTCTTTTTGGGCTTGCCTTTCCTCCCGCACGTGCCGGCGTTGCACTGCCACTTTTTTTCGCTTACTATCGTCAGAACCAACCCAACGAGCGTTCCTAACTAAATGAACGCGGACACTGGCGGTTAATTAAATATTTTTTGCCGTAAATGCACCGGCAGTTTTCTTTGCGCTAAACAACGGGGATATGTATGACAAGCGCCAGCACATCACAAGTTTCGAATGCTTATGACTATATAAAACGCTTGGCTTTCGAAGCCTCTGGGTTACGCCGCGACGACAGCCGCTACGACGGAACGCCGCGTAGCTGTACTTGGGTCCAGCGAGCGAGCTACGACGACAAGGAGAGCCCCTAAAGTGCTCTGCACTTAAAAATCTAGCGCTTTCATCTTACAATAACGATGCTTCGCTGTGCATGCTACCAGTGTATTAAGGGCGGTGGCAAAGCGTTGTGTCGCGGAGCAGTTTTCCTCCCTTTCTAGAGACTCGACGACATGCTGTTTCGTCCGGCAGTCATTGCAGGGGCGGCAGGCAGCAAGGGCGGTCGCTTGCATAGTGAGCGACTTATCAATTCCGAAAGTGCCTTTCTGGGGAAAGTGGAATGAGTTATGTGCAGCCGTTGATAAGGCCCTTACATAGACGGCTGTCACAGGCCGTTGCAGCCGAGATGTAGCCAATCACATTGGGGATTCCGCAATAAAAGGAAAGAAACGGCCTTCCTTCGGTTCCCCTATGGACAGAAATGAGCAAGTGTACGGCGTTCAAAGTTATAACTGAAAGGCCTGTACGCACCTTGACTGAGAGGAAGCGAACGTTCGGCGTAGGCCTCCATAACGGTGGTGATGCCGTAGGCGCTTCGTGACTATGCCCCACATGGGACGACGAGATAGAGTGGTGCGGAATATTTATGCCGGTGCGGACTCGGAGATACGGTGTTTCTTTGGCGGAGTGTACATTCCGGGCTTTTCCCCGGCCGTACGGCCTTTTGCTCATTTCTTTGTGGACGCGGCGGTGATTGGCAGACCCGCGATATCAGCGTAATAATAATGCTGTCCGGACTTCGGTTGATGTCAAGTCGCCGACAGTGCTCCGACGACAATGGGCCGAGCACTAGGAGTCTTGACGTTAACATTCAATAGCCAGTGAGGAGGCTGGGGGAACTGGATCCTTGACGCATGCTCGCTAGGGGTCAAATTGGTTGCTTGGAGTTGGACTACGCCAAGGGACTAAGTAGGTCAAGATGACTGAACAACCTAGCGTACGCGCACGCACGAACACGCATACACACCCACACGCCCGCTCACGCACTCCGCATACACTCATACACGCACGCACTAACGCGCCGTGGGATTCTGATGAATGAATTTCAATGTGGTAGTTGGTAGCATTTGATCCATTGTTTAGTGATTATTTGCGCCGGTCATATGCACATGCTAAATGCATGTGACGAAAGAATACTGGAAAATACGTCGTGTGTGGTTGTGTGAAGAAAAAAGAAAGCGAAACAAAAGTGTGTAAATGCGGACTGTTAAAAAGTTGCTCCGTGCCTTCGAGAGTAAGCATTCCTCTGCGCTCGTTTAATTTCACGCAATTATTGGTTCGGCCTTTTGATGGCGAATGGGGACTCGGCGAATCACTCATTATTTTCACCGCTGCAGCGCCCCAAAATGTTACATCGGGTCTAAGTTCGGCAACAAACCAGAAACTCCCGTTTAAAAAAAGTGCGGCCCATGCTTACCGGCATAGCACACTTCGACTTTGCACTCGTCACTGTGCGAAGATGTGGCAATAATGCCCCTGGACTCGAAAGAAAAAAAAAACACAGCTCATCAACGGCGCACGAGAAAGAGAACATTTATAGGCATGGACAATTGAGAAGTAACACGAAAATATGAACCAATACACGTTAAATCGAAGAATATAATTTGTGGAGATCCCGTGATGTCGCGGTTGTGGTATATCCAGAAAGTCACATTTCCGGACTTTAGTGTTATGAGGCCATGCGATGATTTGACTGCACGGAAAGAAATCGCGCTATTTGTGTGTTCTGATTCATTACTTCGCGTCGGCATTTCATTTACAATAATAGCGCTTTATGTGTACGGTTCCTTCCGTTAAGTTTTATGCGCTGTTTTTTATTTCATTATGGCTGAACACTCCCCAAGCATCCAATTTCTTGATTGATTGTAAGGTTTAACGCGTTGACGGAGTGCAGGTGATGGGGCGCGCCGTAGTGGACGGCTCCGGATTAATTTTGACCCACCTGGATATTTTTAACGTCAGCGGAAATCTCGTACACACGGGCATTTTTGCTTTTCGCCTCCATCAGAAAAGCGGCCGCCGCGGCCGGATAATCGAACCCGCGACGTCGTGCTTAGCAGCGCAACGCCTTAGCCACTGAGCCACCGCGGCGGGTAAGCATCCAATTTACCGAAATTTGTTTCGATAAGGCTGTTGAAAAACGGAAAACGATGTAGCTTCCCACCAGGTAGCGCTTTAATCATAATCATTGCTTGTCGAGCTCCTGGTTCTGTCTCAGTCACATTCGAGATAAATGATTCGTTAGATGCATTGCCACCCTCCCCCATCTCTCTCTCTCTCTCTCTCTCTCTCTCTCTCTCTCTCTCTCTCTCTCTCTCTCTCTCTCTCTCTCTCTCTCTCTCTCTCTCTCTCTCTCTCTCTCTCTCTCTCTCTCTCTCTCTCTCTCTCTCTCTCTCTCTCTCTCTCTCTCTCTCTCTCTCTCTCTCTCTCTCTCTCTCTCTCTCTCTCTCTGTAAAATTTTGACTTCGCCTTTTCACGACTTTATAATGGGCTCTCAGCGCCTTTTCCCAGGACGCATTATATCTCGGCGCGGTGAAGCAGGCGTTCCGTTACAGTGTTCGCCCCGGTGGCTCCCATTCTAGGAGCAGTTGCCACGACGCGGCGCTCACGCGGTAGTTACTTCCGTCGGCACCTTATCTCAGGAGTGCAGCGTCGTCGCCACAGCCTCCTGTATGCCCAGCGTATACCTTCCATCTGGTCAAGTACTGCTCGGCGTATTTCCGCGTTCTTCTGCTGAGCGGAAGCGCACGTCAGGGTTTGTACATTAAGGCAGCCGCATCGCCTCTCTTCCTCTGTTCTGTTCTAGAAAGTTCACACGGATCATCTTTCCACAACAAGTTTCTTTATGCTTAAGTACTCATTGCAGATGGTCAACCGTGTAACACCATGCATCTGCGCAAAAATGCGTCACTGGGGAACACAGCGCATTCAGTCGCTGTAGTGCAAATGTATGCATTACTTCTCTAAGGAAAAAAAAAACGAGAGCTAAACAATTGAAAATGATAATAACCATATAACAAAATAAACATCCCTATCATATACACCGACCTTACATGACCAAGATGGAAATGAAGCAGTCCCGCAAAAA
The DNA here is from genome assembly GCF_048455015.1 of Haemaphysalis longicornis. Classification (NCBI taxonomy): domain Eukaryota; kingdom Metazoa; phylum Arthropoda; class Arachnida; order Ixodida; family Ixodidae; genus Haemaphysalis; species Haemaphysalis longicornis. The sequence goes on along the minus strand of NW_027526225.1, from coordinate 71,361,629 downwards.
TAAACTGAAATGCAAATAAAAAAAATGCGAAAAGGGAATTACACGTAGTTACACACTGTGTAGGCGTAACTTAAGGGACAAGAAGAGAGTAGAGTGGGTCAGGGATCAAACACGTGTTCAGTACATATTAGTAGAAATAAAGAAGAAGAAATGGACGTGGACAGCGCATATAATGCGAAGGCAAGATAACCGTCGGTCATTGAGGGTAACAGAGTGGATCCCTAGAGTAGGCAAGCGTGGTAGAGGGCGACGGAAGGTTAGATGGGCAGATGAGGTGAAGAAGTTTGAAGGGGTATAAATTGGTCGCAGTTAGCACAGGACCGGGATAATTGGAAATTAATGGGAGAGGTCTTTGCCCTGCAGTGGGCCTAGATAGGGTGATGATGATGATGATGATGATGATTATGACACCCAGTGTGAAATCTGCTGAAACAGCGGAGTTGGGGTTCTCTTGTGTCGGCTCGAACGTCAACGGTCGCTCGCCTGAGAACGGCAGCGCCGTCGCCGAACAATTTCCGCGGTTCCGGCAGGGAGCTGCGGGAGGCTCCCTCCCCTCTCTCTCCCCTAGCGGGAAGGACAGGAACCCGCCGGCGGCGAGACCACTTGGCGCTCTGTCGGTGGGTCTGAGCATAGAGTTTCTTAGTAAGTATACTAGAGAGGAAACTGCGCCTCGTAAGCCATGTCGTGATGGGGGTTCATGGGAAGACCCCCTTTTTGGTTTGGGCTTGGCATGACAATTAAGCGGTTTTTGGGATTTGCTTTCTTTACTATGCATTAACACGTTTACGAGCTACAAGGAAGCAGAAATCCTCCTGTTTCTGTGGTAGCCGTGTTCAGTGAAACAGCGGGCAGTGCGTGATCGCACCTGAAGTTGCTCATGCCGCAGTCGAAGGACGCATGACTGAGCGGGTAATATGCCGCCGCGAAATTTGTAGCCGACGAAAAGAAGAAACGAAACGTACTTCGACGAAGACAAGATACGGCAGATACGGGCGCTTGTATACGCATCCTATCTTGTCATCGGGCACGACTGTTTAACGCCACGTTTATTTCTTTTTTTTTTGTTAAACTAGCTGGCGGTCGTGGTGCACCGGTTCACCACGAAGGCAACGTTTTCATAGGCACGCTCAAAAAACTTTAGAAGCACTTCAAACAACTTGTTATTTGAAATAATGCTAAAATTAATAAAATCACAGTCTCTAATGAGTTACCCCCAGATATTAACATTAATTGTTCGTAACTACAACCTTGGCCTGCGGAGTAGCGGGCACAACCGTTCCGGCAAAAATACGCTTTACTTCTTTTTTCCTTAGTTTTAAAACAGCCTGTTTTTGTTGTCCACTTACTTAATTGCACACTATTCTTCACGTTTTTGTGGCACTTTGTTTAAATGTGCGGTCACTAAAACGTTTCAATCCAAGCCAATGATGAAACTAAGGCGAGCGCGATGTATAATGGCGGTCCATAACGACACAGACGACTTTGATGTGAGCCGCATAGACGCTAGCGCCAGATTCCTCTCTAGTGTATACTGTAAGAAACTCTATGGGTCTGAGAACCTACTCTTACACCTGCGCGAGGCACAATCTACAGCAGATGGACGGAAAGGCTCGACTTATAACAGCTCCGCTTTTAAAAGCAGCGACCATATAACGCCCTGCACCTGCACAAAAAGGCATAGTTGGCGATGCGAACACATTTAGTCGTTATAATAGTGCGAACGTACATTATTTGACGAAGGAACAAAACTTAAGGACAAAGATCCGCGTCGGAATGATTGCGCTTTAGTCGACATGTCTGGCAACTTCTGTACATTGTTTTTTAGCTTCCTGTGTTAATACGACCCAACACATTGCCGTTCATTCGACCTTAACATGACGCAATGCAGGAATCCTTCCATTTGTCTAGAAAGCGCTGGCCGATGATGACATCGTGAGATTTAGTTATTTCTTGCTCCCCGTTGACCCGGAAACTGTGTACACGCACGTCTGATCGTTGCAACGGTGGAGCCCACTATACGTTGGGTGCAGCAGCAGAATGGGACGCGGGTCCTTTCTGTCCAAGTGCGTGTCCACTCGTGTAGCACTCGTACTCCGTTGGGCGCTGCCGAGTGCCACTGATCAACTCCGGCAGCACTCGTTCGACTGCGTCGTGTTCTGTTTTCTTCTCTTTCCAAAACGCCGCCGTGGTGTTTTTCTGCGTCAGCATGCAGTCGCAATCCAAAAGAGACAAATGTAACTATACCTCGCAGGTTTCCTGCGTACTTCATAATTATTCTATGAATACAAATTTTCTGGGCGAGAATTCTTAAAATTAATTTTGCAATATTGCTAAAATAAACATTCGCTTCATAACATTGTCATTTATTTTTGCTGTTAGTACTATCTTTAGTGTATTTCCGGTCAGTATAATACCGTCATCATGAATATGTTAGTGAGGCGCAACGCTTAAGAGCGAAAAAATAGGCGAGACATTCAGGTGACACATTACGTTCAGGTGACACATTCAGGTGATACATTACAGGTGACACATTATAGGTGACACATGACACATTAATAAATAAATTACACCTTTTGCGCATCACAAGGTTACGTAAGACGGTTCGTTTATGAGCTCGTTTCTATAATACGGACATTAAACTTGAACCGAAACCGCAGCCGAAGCCGAAGCCGAAGCCGAACCTGATGTTGAAGGAACTTGTCAGAATGAGCTACGCTTTTGCTTAGGCAATCAAGACTGGATTTGAGACGTATAGCACGGACACTGTGAGCACGGATGGCACGGGTAATCAAGCACAGTATAGCAGAGGGTGGTGGTGAACGGGAGGGAAATCCTCGGTGGCTGACGACATTAATACAAAGACGCCCAATAATTAAGAGCGTCCGTTTGAAATGTGCTGCATTGACGTCCAAGCTTAAACCGTGTGTGCTGCAGCTCCTCTGGAACGTATTTCAGTCATCAGGTAGAGTTAAGCTAAATTCTAAATTTTTATATCGGCTTGCAACGTGATGTGCCTGGCTGGAAAGGATTGCTAGTTCCCCTCCTTCTTTTACGGGGGGGGGGGGGGGGGGGGAAGGGGGCTGTTGGCGCCTCTTGTCGTTGTCATAATCTTCGTCTTATGTAGTTACGGTACTAAAACACCGGGAAACCTGTTTACGGCTAGCGCTAGAACGTAACGCGCACTAAAAAAAGCATCGGGACACTCGTTTACGCCTCCCGATAGAGAGCTTCGTGCTTCAAAGAGCAGAGGTTTTACAGCAAAGCTGTATACCTCTTCTCCCCAACAGTTTTATCTCCGTTTGAAAAACGCCAAGGCGCCTAGAATACACTTATACACTGTACGCTTCACTCCTCCCCAGGTTTCACGTTATTGGGGATGACACGGAATTTTTTAGTACCTCTTAATGCGAAATATTAATTCCAAATTGACTAAAACAGCGTATTTTATTCTCATTTTTACACGTTGTTTTCTCTGGGACTGCGTTTTATAAGAGACTGAGTACTTTTGCTTGCCAACACCATTGCGCACGTGGAAATGACTCCCCCGTAAGTCATGTTTTGCTGCTGGGCTGCCGCGCCATGCGGAGAAACACGCGTTTGTGTGGGAGTCGGGGGCAGCGAGCCCGACTGTTCAAAGGCGCCTCAACCGTACTCGCCTTTGACACATTTCCGCCTAGTCGGGAAAACTTGCTGCTATTATCGACAACGTTGCCGCTTGTAAAATCTCGGACGTTATTTATACTTCGTCTAAGAGACCCGTATCGCGATTTTTAACACCAAAGCTCTTTGGCAAATCGTTATTTTTCGTGTCCGCAGTTAAAAATGCAAAGAGAATGTCGATAATACCCACTAAAAGAGATTCTGCAAGATGTGCAAACAAACAAACAAAGAAACAAACAAACAAAAAAACAAAAACAAATCCATCGTTCGCCGTCATAGTGGAAAGATTTGCCCTGAACGAAAAGGCCACGTCATAGCGCAAGCCCCTTCAAGATGATGTCCAATGATGATCACTTCCAAAAAAATGAAGGAAGCTCACACTTATAGCAACAATGATGGAGTAAAGACCCTCCGCGGTGGCTCAGTGGCTAAGGCGTTGCGCTGCTGAGCACGAGGTCGCGGGTTCGATTCCCGGCCGCGGCGGCCGCTTTTTTGATGGAGGCGAAAAGCAAAAACGCCCGTGTGTACGAGATTTCGGCGCACGATAAAGATCCCCAGGTGGTCAAAATTAATCCGGAGCCCTCCACTACGGCGCGCCTCATCGCCTGCGTTGCGTCGGCGCGTTAAACCCCACAATCAATCAATCAATCAATCAATCAATCAATCAATCAATCAATCAATCAATCAATCAATCAATCAATCAATCAATCAATGATGGAGTAAAGGTCGTTGCGGCAGCGAAGAAGCAGCATATCGGCTGCAATCGCGGACTTAAACCGTCGTGATGGTCGGGAACCTTGCGCACAGATTCGCTACCTTTAAGACTTACGAGTCAATGCGAGCTTCCTTCTTTTTTAAATGCAGAACATTTCTATTAACTCACGATGTCACCCACGTTGACGTCCGTCGTAGTCCGCACCATCGTTGTCCGCACCCCTCCCCCTACACTATATAAAAAAAATACTATCCGGCGCCTGGTTTCGATCCCTCGACCCTGCGGGCGGAACGCAATGTACATGGTGTTCTACCCACTGCGCCACAAAGCCGACACAGAATGGGAGGCTGCGAACGCGCCTTATATCCTTGACTCATTCAAACTACGTCAAGAAGCTGCTGATACAACGCATTCACTACCACCAACTCCCCAAACACTAAACGTTAACGCAATACACCCACCCCCTATGCGACACATTTACTCGAGTCCCCCTTGCGGGGAGATGGGCCCAATTTTGTTGTGTTTGATTTCCGAGGCAGGCGCTATGGAGCGTGTCACAGCCAGTGAACATTCAGCCGCTGTTTTGCTGTTCACAGACCGTTCCGCCCCTACAGGTGGTTCGGTCTCCAACAACGGCTTCCTTACTCAATCGTCAACTAAATGCATTGACAACCAAGCGGCGCACCTCCGCTCAAGCGATATCACTCGCATTCCGTTTAGTGAAAAGACGTTCAGTGTTTCATTTCACTACAGCTTTCTTAGCGCACATTTACCACAAAGACGGAGCCAACATCACAGTGCAACTCCCCTGGGAAGCATCTTAACGCGCTAGGAAGGAGGAGCACCAATTTAATTTTAGTTCTCGTCGTTTTTTTGGACTTCCTTATTGCAACAATTATCTACCAACTATTGTCAAACACCACATTGCTTGATTTAGAGTCGTCGGACAATGTAGCCAGTGCTTCAAGACCGCTGAAAGCATCGCTTAACTAGTACTGACACTACTTTGTTCGAGTGCCGCATGTCTCTAATTCCCACTCATTGCCGATAGCGCGAGCGTAAATTCCAGGCCTCGTGAACATCTGCGAACACTGCCAAAGTTGTCTTGTATGTTGCTCGACGTGCCGGTCGATGTCGGGCCGTGCCTCCCTAGAGCGGCCTTGGTGGCCACCTTTAGGCAATGGTCCGCACGGCGTCCGCTCGATGCAGTCATTCCAATGTGCAACGACGGAACGCAAGGAATGCACACAGACGACGCGAACGATTGTCGGCACTTCGTCGGAAGCATCCCCTCCGATTCTCCCAGACGTTACTCTTTCTCTTCTCCATCCTTCATTGCTCTCGCTCTTCCCCATTCTGGAGGAAGACAGCGTCTGCGTTGTTTGTTTGTCGACGAGAAGCAGGAAGTCGCCGCGCGGCCAGGACATTTTTTTATTGGTCCTGAGAGAATCGCCCGGCGGCCGCTCTATAGGCGTCTCCATAGGAAGGAAGCAAGGCAGGCCAGCTTGTATTTTCTGCGATTTTGTTTTTCTGCGTGAACGTTTGCTACTCTGTGGCGTGCTGGGAAGATGCTGAAAGGCCCCAGGGATGCCGGCGTTAGGCAAAGACGAGATATCAGATTAGAGCTGGCACGACGCGACCTATATGAGAATTGACTTGCGGGTTGCACAAGAATTCCCGATATGTGTGTCATTTTTGTTTTTTGCATTTTTCTATCTCAGCGCATGTGAGTGCCCCGTTCTTTGAAGCGGCAAGGTTTCGTTCTTCATGTCTTATCGAACGGAACAACAGCCGTTGATTGTGCCGCGGCGTCGGGGTCTTGTGCACGTAAGCCAGTGTTCGCCCGCGACTTGCTTAGTTCGCTTTTGTAAGTGTTTCGCTCCAGCTTTTGTTATTTGCTTGGTCTCTTTCCCCGCCTTCACATTGACGTGCGGACAGCTGGAAGCAAATAGGAGGCCGATGTCAACGAATAACTGGCAATGGCTTTTTCCGCCGACCGTCGAAAAATCACACGTTTCTTCTTCTTTGTTTAGAGGTGTTCAGTGCCCGTATCCGCGCGCTCTGACGTGCCTACTTCTTTGAGTTGGCTGGAAATGGCGCGGATACCATGTAATATAGTTCCTCCAAGATGGAAACCACATGTGGTCAACTGTCGGAGTACGTAGTTGGGCTCTGGTTTTCTGTGTCTGTTTTGCTGTACCAGCTTTTCGATCAGCGACTTCTTGTGGACACCTTGCAAATGCGTTCCCACACGTGGCCGTATTTCTTCGCAGCGGAGGGGCGGTTCAGCGGGTTTCTGTGCATTGTTTCGGCGAGTCAGATTTCACCTAAAGGTGTTTGTGCGGAGGTCTGGCAAGGCCAGTGTATAAGTACGCGATAGCCATGGGGTGTCGGATCTTTTGCGAGCGTTTCCCACTTCGCCCGGCGCTGCTGCGAACGCGGGAGGATAACGTTCTTACAATGCACGTGGTCGCATTGTCTGGAACTAAGGAGGAATTTCGGGTGTTCTGGCGGGCTTTGCTTCTCCCCAAAACTCTGCCTACGTAATATGGTGCGGATGTTTTGAGAGTCCACGTCAAAGCTCATTACAGCGAGGATTCCCTGCTTCAAATTTCTGCATGTACTCGCAACGACACATTTATTCTGTCCAAGGCTCAATTTTATATCGGAGGGAAGGCTATTGCCTGGCCTTCTCTTGAACGAATGGGAAACAACTTGTGGACAATTCAAGTAAATAGGTCCGGTTGCGTATTGTAGACGGTGGAAAGATGGACAAAGCGTGTGACTAAAGTTGGACGATATCGACGCTGGCGGGTTCAGAGCCGAGGTTGCGGAGAAACAACCTCACTGCAGATAAATCAAGCAAAGCAAACAAGCGAGCAAGCAAACAAGCAAGCAAGAAAGCAAATGATTGCTAAACGGCTATCATAATGTCGTGAAAAGAAAGTTTAGATCAGCGACGGTACTCGAATGTTTAATGACGGTCAAGCTGTGGCAGCGACATTGGACGCGCTTTCGAATTCTCGCAAGAGAGAGCGCGTCACTTGGGTAAACTCTACCGGCTTTGCTCAACTGTTTTAGGGGCGAAGCCCCTTAGGGGGCTTGGGCTGTCTGCGTCTAACGTCGTCGTTGTAAACGTCGTCTCATGTAATTACGGTACTAAAACACCTGGACACTCGCTAACGCGCCGCGCTACAACATAACGCGTACAAAAAAAATAGCATTTTGGCTATGCCAGGATATACGTAGCGTGAGCGAAGGTTCAGCTGGTTATTCTTAGCTTTCCTGGTTGCCTAGGATTCGATTGATTGTCATGCTTTGTGTGGCTACAATCACACACACACGGTATACGCATTATGTAAGACATGTATATTTATCAAGGGGCTCCGGCGCAGCGTCACCAATCGCCCCAGAGCTAAGCTGGTTCCACAGGCGCACGCCGGTGTTGCTGCGACGCACGAGCATCGGTTCCGCACCCGGCCACCCCTCGCATGATCAAGTGGACCGGTCCACCACGTGCGGAATGGAGGTCGGCGAAGACGCTGGGCGCGTGGGGTGTGTGATAGACGCCGGGCTGTGAGCAACGTTCTGTGCGCCGTGTGACGCCACTGCTCCTCGCGCATGCGCAGCACGGCTCTCCAGGAGCCACGCGAAACTGCCCAACCTCGGCCAGTGGAGCTCACACTACAAAACACCGGGACACGCGTTCACGTCTCGCGCTGGAACGCTTCATAACGCGTACTAAAAAAAAAAAAAAAAAAAAAAAAACCACCGGGACATTCGTCTACGCCTCGCGCTAGAGAGCTTCGTGCTTCAAAGACAAGAGACTTTTACAGCAAATCTCTATACCTGTACCCCCCAATGTACCTCAGTCGGCAAAAACGCCAAGGCGCAAAGACGACACTTATACGCTGCATGCTTCGCCCCTCCGCGGGTTTCACGTTAGTGGAGATGGCCCGGGAATTTTTTTTCTCATCTGACTCACGCTTCTGAGACATGAGTGAATGTATGATAACATTAAAGATTCTCTAGCTCTTGTCACGTGGTTAGCTGTATTTGATGTCGCTTGATGCTTAAAGCGAATCACGGTGACGCGTACTCCATTACCGTGTAGATATTACGTTTGACTGCTGTTCGTATACATAAAAATAGTGTCCGTACTTCCAAGTGCCAGCATTTACCGCATCTGATGAATACTACCCGTGCGTTTTGAATTATCCGGCACACAAAATCAGGATTTATTTCAAAATCGCAACGCGGGTTTCCGGAAAACTTATTCCTACGGAACTTGAAAGAAACGACGTCGCATACGCCGCCGTAATAGAGGCGTCGTGGAAACAGAAGCTGTGGAGTGCTCGACAACCAGGCGAGGCAGATAACGATCCGAAAAAGGAAGAAGACGAGACAATGAGCAATGGTGCTTGTCGACTCCAGAGATAAGGCAAATTATTCCTCCACTGAGGTAATTAAAGGGCTGGTTGCATGCCACGTGTCGTGCAACGATTGAATTTGCAGCACGAATTGGCGCTTGTTCCATCTATTTGTAATTCGGGGGTCATACTCCGAGAAGAAGGAAGGAAGGACACCAGCCGCTGCGACCAAGCCATCGGTGACGACCCGGGCAGTGGGAGTGTGAATGACGTGATTCCCGCGGAAAAAGTGACGCTACTCGGACGACTACGAATGAGAGGCAGACTTAAATGTATCCTCAAGGTACGTAAGTCACCTTGCGTGCTTAGTAGGCGGAAGCATTATGAATTCCCCTGGACAACTTATCGAATCCTCCTTTACTGCTGCATCGTGTTTGGCGTACCTTCCTTCACTTTCGTTTGTTCCCCCTTTGGCGCGAATTACTTAGACAGGCAGATTGAAAACACTTCACGACTTAGCTTCCCTGGATCAGAGTTCTCCGTAGCTGGCGAAAGCCTGTCTTGCTCACGTGCTAACACGTTCACCTGTAAAGCGGCGTGCAGTAGGCTAATTCTTCCACCGCCGCTCGAAACATACGCTGTAGTTAGAAGGACCTGTTGGTGGGCGAGTAGGTGCATCTTTAACGTGAAGTGACAAACTGCGCAATATTTGAGTCGGCCGCAATAAGAGAGAACACAGGGCAGGCGCAGATTTGCAACTAACGTTTATTACACACAGCTTACATATAAGTACAGGTCGAAACGCCGCCACTGCGCACGCGCAAAACAATGCGGTAACACCGAAAAAGCCACAAACAGCCTAAGTCCGGTCAGTAAGGTCTTGAGGGCGGCAGTGAAACGCTGATTTGTTTTGCGCAACAGCGAGATGAAGTTTATTGATGACCGAGAGCAGTTCCAAGAAGGATTTTAATACGAGTATCCAGCCCGACAGAATAAGAGCATAGAGTTTTTTAGCAACTATACAGAGAGGAAACTGCGCCTAGGAATCCGTGTCGTCATGGGAAATTATGGGAAGACTACAGCTTTTGGCTTGGGCTTGGCATGACATTTGGATTCTTAAGCGTTTTCTGGCGTTTGCTTTCTTCACTATGCATTAACATGCCAAGACGACCGTTTAGGCAGACTGTCAATAAAAGAATGCGCTTGACTTCCTTTTTTCTTAGCTTTAAAGCAGCGTTTTTTATTTTCTACATATATAACAAAGCACTCTTCTTGGCCGTTTTGTGGCACTGAGTTTGAACTTGCGGCCACTAGAATGTTTCAATCCAAGCCAATGATGAAGCGAAGGCGAGCGCACGGTATAATGGCGGCCCTTGACGTCACAGACAGCCTTAATGTGAGCCGCATAGACGCTCGCGCCAGATACCTCTCCAGTGTATATTGTAAGAAACTATATGGATGAGAGTACTCAAGCACTGCCAACACACACCACATGACTGCACCCCCTCCCTCCACTTTTATAGGCGCTACAGCATCGTCCGCTCATCACCGACTATGTTAGAACACGCAGAAACGGAGTTAACTCGTAACTTTCAGCCGCGCCATATGTTTGGAATAAGTCATTGGTACAGCCTGGCGTCTCCGCCGCTGGAGGAGACAGAGATCTGATTTCGTCGTCGCACAACGGGCAGACGCTTTTTGCGTAATCTAAGAACTGACCGCACGTAATTGAGGTACCTGAGAGCTGGTTCGTGACAGTGGGTGTGTCTGACGTGTGGACAGGGCCTATTGAGACGAAGAACGAAGGAGGAGTGCACGCCGACATCTTTCGTTCGTCCTTCGACTAAGTGCGTCCCATTCCCACTCTTTTTTATTAAAAAACCCTTAAAGACCTCTGGGGAGGGTATTACATAGGGTATTACATAGGATGAAAACATCAACTAGCCGGACACGCTGCTCTAAAGTTCCAAACAAACGGAGGGACGCCTTCATTATACAAAACACATGAAGTCAGGCAATAGATAGAACAGTGCTGTTTTAACCGGCGTTACGGGAAGGCGACAGAACAGAAACAAAAAGTTATAATACCTGCTGCCCGATATGTCAGTTTTGGGTAATGAGTATGGCGCGCGATGGCATGATTCCTGATATAAAGAGAAAATTATCGGATAGTAAATGTTTCAACGGGAAGTTTTTTTCTGTTCACCCGAAGCCAGCTTAGTCTTTTGGCTTCAAAATACTGGCCTTTAAAGCCTCTGTGTCAGGGTAAAAAATCACAAGGGCATATAGGCAAACACATAAAGGCTTTTGAACATTGTCCTAAATCTAGCTTCTCATGCGTCAAATTTGTTATACCTTCCTGGCTCTCCCCACTTTTCCTAATACTGCCCTGTTCAGTCCAAGCTATACACAATATACTTCAAAAGTTCTGCCTACGGGTAAAAGACGCTGTGGATGCTGACTAACAAGGCTGAACGTTCGATGGACAATTGAAGGAGCCCGGCAAACAAGCCACGCGTAAGCATGTCCCTGCTTTGCCTCGATATCGTTCAAGATACTGCGCTTCTTCCGTAGGTATTGCTTCTCCTTGCACAAAGGGCCATCTTTGAAGGCAATGGTGCATGAGACCAGACTAGATGCTCAACCCAGCTCCTGTGTTCGTGTTTGTCTTTTCGTCAATAATAATCCGCGGACGCCCGAACACAGTGCCTACTACTTTTGATCCAACGACCGTCGTATATTTACGGGGCAATCTCAGACATCGACCTCGACGACGCAGGAGGTTTAAAAACGGCCGGAGTGGTCTCTAAAAGTTACAAAGATAGGAACAGAAAGAAAAGAGATAAGCAAAAGCGTCCTCTCGTCTACCGATGGGAAACCGGGTGTGCGTATCGACCGTTTGCTTCCGTGCCTATAAATACCGGCTTCGTGGCAGCGCCATCAGAATCGGAGACCGGGTGGAGCTTGTCCTTTGTGCCTTTTTGCGACGAAAGAGAAGAGACCCCAGTTTACCGTTGATGTGGCGTTCCCTTGTTGGTCTCGTTAACGAGCCTTCGGACAATTATCTTCGCTTCGGTGTGCCGGACAATCTCTGTTCCCGCTGCCTGCGTTTCGATGAGTGGTATCGACCTGTAAGATAGGAGAAAATACGAAAAAAGAGCGCCTAGCCCACCTTAGCTACACAACCTAGTGAGTTCTATTGCCGTGGATTTGAATTTATAAGATTCCTTGGAAATAGCGCAAATGAAATGATTTGTTTCAGCATCATTTAAAATACGGCCGATACTACCGCCGATGTGAAGACCGTGTGTGTAGCAGCTGAACGCTTGAGGACTAAACCTCTGTCACGCCGGTGTTCTCATCGTGGTATATAACCCAGGCATTCCGCTTACAAAAGTATAACTCACAGACCAATGCGTGCTTGTGGAAAAATATTAAAAAAGGCTAGTGGGTGGGGACCAACTTCAGCTCATCCTCCCGACTGTCGAAGGGCTTTCAGGTTGTGACGGTTGAGGGAATACATCAGGTACGACTGAAAGAGCGTTACGTAATATGTATCCACAGCGCTGAGGCACTTGGAGGTGAAAGTGCATTGGAGTATTGCGCTTCCGGCCACGTTATTCCCGCGGACTGAGTTCTTACAAACGTGTTTAAAATACCATGACGTGAATAATTTTCGTTTGTTCAGAACAAAGCACCACAACTTTTGAGCTTTCAACACCCGTTAACGGCTACTAATGTCATTGGCTCGGATATCGAGCGCATGTGGTCGTTTTCGCCGGTGGCAGGGCGCACGCGTGTTACGCAGCTGGCTAGGCTGAGCGGCACGGCCTCTAGGTAAACGAACAACTGTGGCCAAACATTTAAGAAAGAAGTTGTTCCAACCTATTCGTGCGGGAGTCATGAACTGCAACCAGAGATGGGCTTTCGACTCGCAGTGATGGCGCATTATTTTGCCGTCTCCCTGAGCACAGCAATCTGCATGTTTAGTGAGGGCTAGAGGTGTGTATGCAGGTGAGGCGTAGTGGCTATCGGGTCCTTTTATGTCCCTAATGTCCTGTCCCTTGATTAAACGACAAAGGCAACGCTCTGTCCAAACTAACAAAAAAAATCAAATAATTCTGGTTCTTTTCATTTTTGTAATTTTGGATCGCGTCCCCGATTGCATGTCATTCTCTGCAGAGTTTCTTTTTCCGCATTACATTTCACCCGGTGTGTTATCTTGCACCTGTACATAAGATTGGCTCGAAATCCACGTTGTTTCAAGCTACGTCTGTGTTTAGCGCTGCCAGAAATAGGCTCAGCGAACTTTCGCAGCGTGATGGGTGTCACGTGGGATGGTGGAGTTTTTTGAGTAGCTTAGAGGAATGGACGCGGGACAGCCGTTGACGGGTTTACAAAACACACCTTGAATACACACACACGTAGAACGACGCTAAAGCAAACCACTCAAGAAATACACAGCCAAAAACCGACCAACAAAGAAACCCCTAACTAAACTAACCACACGCATAATGAACCAAACCCAAAAGTCGCTACAATAAAGTTCCTATACAATCAAACCCAAGGACCCGTGTCCGCACGTTACTAATTAATCATCATGTCTCAAGTACCCTCTCTACAACAACTAGTCCCTAGTTGGGTCCTGATCAAGCTGTCCCTATTGGACTGGCCTACCCCGTTCGTCGGCGCTGACGTCTCCTCGGCGTTGCGTGTCCGCGACATAGCAGTAGTAGTCTCGTAGTGGTGCCGGTGTCGCTGCGCGCGGTATTCTGTGGACGGCTTTGCACCAGGCGCGCAGAAGTGGTTCCTCGGTGGCTACCCTCGTGGTAGCCGCTGCCGCCGGAGATACCCAGGAGGATTCTGAACGTAGCCTTGCAGCGCCGTCGAAGCCAAGTCGACGGGGCGTAGACGCTGGCCCACAGAGGCCCTGCCGTCGTCGCTGGGGCCACCAAAAGCAGGTTGGTGGTGCGACTAGGACGCAGCAGCCGATGCGAGGTTGGCCCGCTCCTGCTGAGGCTTGGTAGGCATACTCGGTGGCCTGGCCGCATGCCCCTGGCTGTTTCCTCGAAGCACACGTGCTCTTCCCGTATCCTGGTTCTTAGCCTCCCCTCTCCTCCTCAATCTGGGTACACTTTGATTGAATCAGTCCCTTTTCATTTCTATATTTGGTCTCAATGGCGTTTAGCTCCTTCGCGGCGTTTCCGGATTGGCTCCCCAGTTCGCTACCATATTTGGCCATGCTGCCGTAGGGCTCTGTCGCGTTGTTGGTCGATTGGTACGGTCTTGGTGCGCACTTCAAATTCCCGTTCTTCGTTCTCTTTTTCGGGAGGGTTTGATGCATCCCCTCTCAAGGGGTGCCATTGACACATGACAATGGCGGCGTGGCAGAGGACAACTCCTGGGTCGATTCTTTTTCGACCTGAAGGTTTTAAGCTTACCGCCGCAGCTGGCATAGTGCGCACGCGCTTGTTCGCGACGCTGTTGGAGGTGAGATGTTTGAGTGGCGCCCCCTGGCTCGGACGTCAGCTTAGGAACTCGTGCCGTTGTTGTCTGCTACCCTCCGCTAGTAAGAAGCAGCAGTGCCGGCGCTAGAAATCGCCCGTTGTTATGCTTTAGTGCAAATAAAAAGCGTATTTTCAGTAATTCAGTTATTTTGTTCCGTCTCCTGACTCCTCCGAATAATTTCAAGCTGCATTCCGCACGAGTTTGCAACAGACGAAAAGAGAGAAACCAGCTTTCTTCAGAGGATCGGTCAGATGATCGTGTGTAACTCGTCCCTTCTAGCTTATTTGCGAGCTTTAGGGCTCAGAGCTCCTTGATAAGTATTCAGAATACTTAGGCTTCCCTAAGGCATTTTTGATATTCTCTAATGAAGACTCATTAGGCTGTAATGCTACGCACCAAGCAGCGGGCGCTTACAGCAGGAAGTAAAGCAGCTGTCTTTTTTTTTCTTTCGTTGTTGACTTGTATCAGGATTTTTTTTTCTGCGCCAAACGCATTAATTTTTCTGCACCGTCGCAAACGTCTTATTAGTTGGTTTGGGGATGTGGGGGCGGCTCATAAAGTCCGTGTGGACATTTCCTTCAGGCTGCAAGGCATACCGTACCTTATTCGCTTATTGGCTTTCGTTTTAGCTGCGTGCAAGAGAAGGCATATGCGCAGCCAGTGTTGTTTATTCACATGGAAATGCAATGAGAAGATTTGTGCTACGCCACTGCGAAACGGCGCGTACAAAGGTGTAAAGAGTGCTCGGAGGCGGGTTTCGTGCTCCGAATTTTTTTGTAACCATCATTATCATGACGAACTGACTCTATACCCGAACAGTTATGACATGACTACAGTGTTGAAGGCTTGATATGCACGCAAACACGATATTACAATCGAATTTCTATCGTAACCATCGTTATGATAACGCACTGGCTCTCAACCCGAACCGTTATGACATGAATACAGGGTTGAAGGCTTGATATAAACGCCAGTATAACAAGACTCGAAACCGATGAATATGTTCAAGCAGATCTTTATGGTTTTCCAACCCTTGCAGGCGCAAAGAACTAATCCGGGCCTACTTGGGATGTCGTTCTATGAATTCAAGAAACTTACTCTTACTCTCTTGTCCTAGACTGAGGACCCCGCCCACTAAACAGCTCGATTTTACTGTTAAAACAAGTTTTTTCCTCCCCCCCACCCCCCCCCCCCCCCCCCCCAACGTTCTTACTCCTCCTTCCATTCAGTGCAGTTTTACTATAAAGCATACCTGAATTTTGGGAAAATATGGTTGTGGGAAATGTACCCGATATATCCCTCCAGATCTGAGCAGGCATTGTGTTACGGTATTTTTGCCGTAGACGTGATTATCATGCGTGCAACCATGTGCGTGTGTGTGTGTGTGTGTGTGTGTGTGTGTTATGGCGGTGCACCTGCGGAAATGAACCGACTAGCATCAGCTCCTCATCTCAAAGTGCTCATCTAGAACGACTTGCTATCGTTATTCATTGCCGCGTTCAACGTAGGTGCCTAATGCATCGTTGACGTCTTCAATATTAATCAGCTCATTATTAGGTGCGGAGTACCTTAGGACCGCACAATGTCCGTCCGCGTCCGAGCGCATAGCATTTACAATCGCGAAAAATCACACAGGCACCGGCAGGATTCGAGCCTGTGTCTGATAGACCCGACAGAGTTAATGTCAGCCGTCTTACCCATTGGGCTACGACCATGTGTCAGTTAGTACACGAGAGTCAAACGGCTTACTCCCTCGCCTGTAACGGTGCGGAGTACCTCCCAATGACCGTCCGCGTCGATACATGCGCGCACCACCATCAAGCGAAAATCAAGCGAAATTCCATTTGAGCCGTGAGTTGCAGTTTCATTTAGGGAATAATCAACGTGCACCTCACGGCTCAAATCTAATGACGGTCGGGGCGCAACTTGGATGTCACTCGGGACGCAACTTGGATGTCATTTCGAGTCCCCGTACTCCGCACCCTCGCCATCATCCACGGAGTGGAGGTGCTGCCATTTTGTTCATGTGTGCAGCCATTTTTTTTCGCTTTATTACCCAAATAGACAATCCCCAGGAACAAATCGCTTAATATATTTCCAGTATTTCATGTGCCCTGAACATTTTGTGAATGTCACAAACACTAGCTGTCCGTGCCAGCTCTTCAGCCCGGTATAAGTAAACGTTCCTGAATTCCTACCTCTGTGAAGCAACAGTGGCCATTCACACCGTGTTATCCACCTTTGTGCCTGGTCCATACGGCAACGATCCACTGGCGTAGCGCTCCCTGTGTGCCCAGGCAGCCTGATGACGCGTTTATGGCGTTTAGTTGCGGTATTCAGGCCGTCTCTACACCGCATAGTGTATAAGCAACGAACCGAGCTTCTAGACTTGACAGATTTGGGAAAGCAACCACCCTACAATAAAACATTTCCTCCGTGCCTGCTCTTTTTTGGCGGGACCTAAAGTGCCCATAAATTAGGCTCACTTGTTTGGTTGCGGCATAATTAATTCACTTAAATGAACGCAACCTCAATGCGTTCGGTCGCACCATGGGTAGCAGTTCCCGCATGCTCCGTCCTCGTTTTCCAATTTTGCGTTCTGGTACTTCCAGCTTTATTGCTTTTCACTCGTTTGCGTTGCTCGCCGTCTTTCGTGTGGGCGAAAATTGAGGTCGTGAGTGGCGTAGTAACAAATCTTGCGCGTTGTGTTTTATGCCGGTTTGCCGTGTTCATGAAAGCGCGCTCTAATGTATTCTCACCTGCCGGTGGATACACTGGGGAGCCCGGTGCGGCCGGCTTATTACGGACGGCTGTTCAACACCTCGCCATGTTCCGGGTGGTGCGTGATTAATGGTTTTGCCGTTGCATTACCGGCGCGTGCTGTGGTTCTGGCGTAGGAATAAAGTTGGTTTCCCAACGTACAACTGTTGCGCGTAGTAAACGCCGTGTTTGCATTGTAAACCACCGCGCTTCCTTACTTTCGTGTATTCGTCTGTTTGCGCTGTTTCTCCTGTTACAGCATCAGCATACGAATTCACCCAAGCTTCCCCCCTTGCAAGTCTTCTTAACGCCGGAGCCGGCTGTGTGTAAGAAATGGTGAAAAGCTTTACCATCCCTTCGTAACAAAAGTTGAGGGAAGCGCGGAAGCTTCATAACATCAAATCTGCGTCAGAAGCGCATCCAAACCACCTCTAAAGTGCGTACATCCTTCGCTGACTGCGTCCAATCGATCTTCGAACCCTTAAAGACACAAATCACAAACGGAGAACGAGCCCATGCGACGATTCTTCGCGCACTAAGTAAACGCACCTGCGAATGATTAAATGCATACCGGTATGTGGTTTATGAGATGAAGGTATATTGGGCTTCTTCTCACATATCACAGTAATCGGGAAGAGATTTGTGAGCAGAAACTGGCGAAAGTCAGAAATGCGAGGTTTCAGGCTTCTGGCATTCCACTGGCACTCCACGTATTTCCTGACGTAATGATGAAGACGCATGGGCCATAATCTACCCCCTCCAATTAGACTGTCCGGCTATCAAAGCATCGAATCCCTTATCTGGGGTAAACGCAGCAAAGTAATGGTATTCGTCCGCCTATACCTATACTGTGAATTCATTACGGCTGCATGTGCTTCCTCTGCATGTTCGATGCGTGTATTGTCTTATCTAAAGCCGTCCCTTTTTTGCTGTTATCGAGCAATCGTTTTGACACAATGGAAACCCTGTTTAACGCCCGCGCCGTGCGTAAGAGCTTTTCGGTCGACCAACCGGTCTACGGGGAAATGCATTAGTTTTTTGACAGGACGCCATCGGTACCACTAAGGAAGCTTTCGCTTAAAAAAACTTGGATCACTGAACTTTTTGGAGACGTAATAAACTGAGCTTATGATGGCTGCGTTTGCTGGACACATAAAGATCAGTCTTGACTGGCGCGTGCGCGGTAACCGCTGCAAATATTCTGTGCGAATACGTCAATGAGCATCGATCGCATGTCTCGCTGGAGTGGCCTGCATTGTGTATCACGGTCACACTGACAAGATGCTTGACTGCTGTCTCGGGGTCTGCGGAAGGGGCATGTGGACAGCAACGATGCATGATGTTGAACTGAGGCAAGTGGGATTCCATGAGGGAGGAGTAACCGTGAAAATGATGCCGGGAACGTTGATCCCTGGGGTATTCCCAATTTATGTGTATGTTATTATTGCGTGAGCAATAGATGGAGCAAGCCGGCAAAATTTTCGCGTCGCTCTGTCAGCAGAGGGATGGACAGAACAGAACAGAACGGTTGAGGAGGGAGAGAACGTGCAGCAAGCTGCCTTCGTGAAAGAAGGGTGCTGCTTTGAAAGCGGTGCTGATGTTGTTAGGGCACGGCCGCTCGATTCCATCGAGCGGCCGTGGTTAGGGTGACGTCCAGTCGAAGCGCGGCACACCACCTGCATTCATTCGCGCTGTCTCGACGGGTGCCGTGACTTTCGCTATCGCTTGCGCACGGAGTGTGAGCCAGTGCATGGCGGCAGAGTAGGAAGCCGTAGCAAGACGTGCGCATTAGTCCGAGCCTCGAGTTCACGAGGCAAAGGTAGGGGATACCCGCGCATTTTGAAGATCTACCAATAGATGTTCAATCAAGTTTTAGGTGGTAACTGCCTGAAACATGGAAGCCTCGGATACACACCCAAACGTGGCAAACGCACACGCAAGATAGTGTGTGCGGAGGAGGAGAACTTTATTGCAGAGCATGCCAGCGTGAAAGCCACCGGATGAGGATGGCTCCCTCTTCACGGGAGTCCATATGCTGCCTTGGCCACCTGGCCCTTAACCAGCCGGAGCTGATCCTTCAAGACGGGGCTGAACAGCAAGATCTCTCTCTCTCTCTCTCTCTCTCTCTCTCTCTCTCTCTCTCTCTGTGTGTGTGTGTGTCTGTCTCTGTCTTTCTCTCTCACTCAATCTCTCTCTTCCCCTCCCTCCCTCCTACCTGCCCCTTCTCTCTCTGTCTCTGTTGGTCTCTCTCTCTCTTTCAATATCTCCCCTCCCTCCCTCCCTCTCTGTCTGTCTGTCTGTCTGTCTGTCTGTCTGTCTGCCTGTCCCTGTGTCTCTGTCTTTCTCTCTCACTCAATCTCTCTCTCCCCCTCCTTCCCTCCCACCTGGCCCCTTCTCTCTGTCTGTCTCTGTCGGTCTCTCTCTCTCTTTCCCTCCCTCCCTCCCCCCTCCCTCCCACCTGGCCCCTTCTCTCTGTCTGTCTCTGTCGGTCTCCCTCTCTCTCTCTCTCTTTCAGTCCCTCCCTCCCTCCCTCCCTCCCTCCCTCCCTCCCTCTGTCTCTCTCTCTCTCTCTCTGCAGTGATACACAATTAGACAATGTTTACCGCTTTGGTTTTACTTTAAAATTTTACTTAAGATCTCCCGTCGCTCACCAGTGGAGAAGGTGGACGTGTCTGTGTTTGGGTGAAAAATGTAACGTCTCGTGTCGTGAAGTGTGGGGGGTAGGAGTAGGTACTTCCTGGCAGACGGTGCCGAGGGACTGGACTTGACTGGAAATGACTTTATTCACATCGATCCTGCCGTGGGCGAAGGTTTGTTATGACCCCCGTCGCGACGCCGCCGGTCGTCGCATCTTCTTCGCTACCCTAATAGGCGCAGGCCCCTTTACTGAGCCCGTGCTTTTCGAGTGCAGTGAAGACCTGCTTGGGGCCGAGGGAGCAGAGACGTATCTTGTGGTGAAGCTTGAAAAACAATTACTTTAGATCACGCCGCCTCCGTCGCCTGTGACACGGAGTCAGGTTAATCAGTGGCCTGTCCCTCTTATCTCCATCCGGGATTCTCGTGGTCGGAGTACGGTATTTGTTTCCCGGTATGGCTTTAGTGTTACTGATTGACTCGCGTGTTCGTGTGGGGTGTTGACACCTGAAACTTCAGGGAAGCGAAGAAAAACAGTGGACGTTTGATATTTCAGGCGTATTCCATTTTGTGTTCTTTGCTAGACCTACAGTATTTGCTAGATTTGTGCTTGAAATTGAGGAACAATGCTTCATTCGGCAGTGCCTACCCCAAAACTCTACATAGATCCCCACCTGCATCCTTTAAACACTTTTTCAGTTTATGTTCTGCCTTTTAAACAAAGAGATCAACTTGAAATTAAACTGAACCCGGATACATGCAGGAATTGATGTTTTCCTGGAAATTTCGCGGGCTTAATTCGAATCTGTAGCCCGTAAGGCGGGCGACAACTTGCGTTCTACCGTGTTGCGGCAAATTAGATGTCAAATCAGATAGAAACCCAGGTTCGAGAGCAGGTATTTCTATATGTTGTCCGTAGATACAAAAGGGGTGTTCGGAGTCTGCATTCGGTCTCCATAGAAGGCTCAAGCCATATATCTCACGTGACCAGAAAGTTTCGGGAGGAGAGTTACCAAGTTGTTGCCCCGGAATAACTAAACAAATGGAAAGATAGCGAGGAATCCGTCTAATTCTTATTGGAAAGAATAATATGTGGCGTGCGTTTCTACTTCGTCTTCGTCTGCTTAGCGGCCCCTTTTATTCTTTCCAATAAGCATGAACCAGCCGGCTCAACAAGTTTTGTTAAACCGTTTAATTCCAGGGTATCGCTGGCAAAACGAACATTTCCGCTTTCCGCACAAGTAAACATTGAAACCCAAGCTTTTTTTTTTTCATTATCTTTTTCAAACTTGAAAAGGGCACGGGACATCCCGTCCTCGTTTTGCACATGGAGGACCTCCCCGTACGCTCGTGCTTCAACGCAGAACTAATGTCGGGGGTGTTGTTCCACAGCTCTCTCGGGGGTACCGCGATAGCCGGTCGAACGTGCTTATGCCGATGGAACACGTTGCTTTGACACGCAGTGGCGCAGCCATTTGCAATTCAAATGACGTCTGCTTCAGCCCTCGAGGCAACGGCGAAGCCCAGCGGCGCATTCAACTTTTCACTATGACTGCTATTTTTTTCCTTTTTATGTTGTCTGCGGACGGACGAGTAGGACCTTTGTATGGCTGCAATCATAAATGCTTATCACATCGGATGAACTTCTTATGAGAGAGAGAGAGAGAGAGAGAGAGAGAGAGAGAGAGAGAGAGAGAGAGAGAGAGAGAGAGAGAGAGAGAGAGAGAGAGAGAGAGAGAGAGAGAGAGAGAGAGAGAGAGAGAAAACTTTATCCTCTAAACAGCCGTAGTCCGGGCCGTCGTGCCACAGTCTCTTCATTAGAAGACGGCTGATCGGTAGAATTATTACAGGTACTCACTAACACGAAGGCCATGGGCTGCCGAATGTTCTTGCGTCGATTTGAGATCTACTCCAGGACATGGGTTGAACCAGTCCTCCCAGGAACCGGTTCGCGAGCCGGTTCAGAAATTTGAGTAGTCACCGAAGTGCGAAGACAAAACGTTTTGTAGTTTAGGGCAAGATAAAAATCAAATACAGTTTTTGGCCGTTCAAAGTACGGCTTTTTCATAAAATTGGTGCAGTTTTAAAGTCAAGTTTATTAAATCAGGCCTGAAGTACCAGCCACATTTTATTCATGTACTTATGTAGTCCTAGGGGCGACGTAAACCTCGCGCCATAAGACATCCCCGCGGGATCTATTGATACCTGTTTTTCTGATTTACAGTACTTTTGAATGCTAACAAGAAGTAAACACACAGCCAACAGTTTTTATTGCTTTTTATTACGTCACCCCTGACGTTGTGCAGTAGAAAATTTGGACTTTTTTTTACGTTTGTTATATTTTCTGGTGAAAGCGACGTTTTTAAAGCTATAGCGGAGTTGAGCAAGTTACTAAAAGTGTGTTACTAATAAGGTAAGGTGGGCTTTCTCCTAATGGTCCGTTTAGTGTCCCAAGCTAATCGTTAAGGAGACGCAGCACAGAAATATCACCGCCCGCAGGCTGCGGCACCTTCGACATCGGGCTTCCTACCACGTCAAGCTAGAGGGAATGCTGCCGGCATCGCAATACAAAAACAATCTACAAAAAAAAAATCACGCCATATCCACGGAATGAATGATGATAAGTGGGGCGAAGCTCGAGAGGGGGAGATCATCGGTAACTGTAACTCTCCCGTGAAAGTTCGCCCATTACATCATTAAGAAAGACGTAAGACTGTGTGCGTACATTGTACAAATCAACTTTTATTTTCGGAGTCAATGCTCCCAGGCCCACACCTGGTGAAAGACCCCGCGCCATCGAGGACTACCCCGCACCTCCACCACAATTTGTCACGTAGGATGGGACACAACGGTAAAGAAAGAACTTTTATTTAGGGCGAACTTGTGCCCGAACAAGACGAGACGAAACGAGCAAAGGTCCTTGCGTCTCGTTCGATCTTCGAGAACGACTGCCTGCGTTCGTGGCGTGATCTCTTGCGTGATCTCCCCCTCGCAGTGCACGTGCGCTCGCGCCTCCTTTGGCGAACACAGACAAGCTCGCGCTCCCGATGCCGAGTTTGCGCTGCCGGTTGCAACCGGTTCTTGCGCGTGCAACGCGGCCCACTTTGCGACATCTCCGAAAGCATGCGGCGGTTACGTACCACGAGACACAGGGGATAAACAGACCCATGGCTTTAGGAACTTCGCCCCTAAAAAAATACTTCCACGTAAAGAGCACGCAAGCAAGCACGCACGTACGCACACGCACAAAACAGAGAGTTCCATCAGCCTGGGAAGAGCAGCTTTTGCTGTAAAAGAGGCTACGGTACGAAAGATTCTCCAACTCCAACTGTGGGCGCACCTCTCAATTAGAAAGATTGCAATCTCTAGAATTTCAATTGACATTCGAAATGTTGCATTGACACGTGTCTTCAATTTCGGGACTCCCGCACAATGAGGTTCCAAGAAGCCTCGGTTGGCCTCGCCTGTATAAAGTCCATGCCTTAAGCAATACAACAACACGGTTGCTGTATCGGTCAGCGCAAGAGTGCGCCTCTTTGATCCTGTGTCCCATCCTTCGAGTGTTGTTTACATTCTTACGATTATGTTCAAACCAGCCAAAATTTCCGCACTTTTAAGGAGCTACACGTGGGCACATGTAGGCTTTGAGGCTAGGTCGGTGCGCTGTGCAGCAGTCTCGCTGCCCGATTGCCTTTGTACAGTCGCAGCGAGGAAATGGCTATGTCGGTGCTTTAACCACCCGGCAAGCTACGCCGAGAGTAGGACATATCTTTTACCATCCTTGCACCATGCTTGCACGACCAGTACTAACATACCATTACATCATTCGTGCACAATCTTTTAACAACGCTGCGACCACGAAGGGAGCTTTCAAGCGTTTTCTTGTTAATATTCTGAAGCGGAAAGTGGGCGAAGGTGTTAAGTTGATTGCGCGGGGAAGAGAGAAGCCCCGAATGACATAGACCCCACGTTACCAACAACAGAACTGTTTTGTCGTTTTGTCACGAACTGGTAATCGCTATTTATTTTTTTCGGTTCAGTTCCAGTTCGGGTTCAGCGGACTAAAAAAATAACGTTTCGGGTTCGTGTTCACTTCCAGCAAAAAAAGATACCGGTTCGGTTCCGGTTCGACCAGCTGAGTCAAACCCGCTTATAACGAACTTGAATATTCCGCGAAAAGTAGTCGTTATATCGGTAGTTCGTTGTATATGAACTCGCCGTTTAAAACGCGCGAATTAGTGAACATGTCGAACAACCCCTTCGGTGACACGTTAAGCCTTTCCGCTTCATGATGGGACGCCCGCTGGTTGCTTACGAACGAACTAAACTGTGTTTGCGTCGAACCTGCGGCTACCGGCTCAATGCCGGCGAAGAAATTATTTCGGACGCCTTCAAAATCTCCACTCGCCGTGGTGGCGATGTATAGCTATCTGCCGCGCCAGGCTGATCGTATACCGGGAGCTGCGTCGCTTCGGCCGGAGAAGAGCGAAGTTCGAAAGTTCGCAGTTCGAATTTCGAATTTCGAATATCATTCGAACTTCGTGATGACATTCGAAGTTCGAATGTCACCACAATTTGTTATCAGCAGAGAGAGAGAGAGAGAGAACGCCTTTAATGAAAGCTGAAGAGGTCAGCCCCACTAACGGTAGGGCTTGCTACTCCAGATGGGGTGAATACAGTGAGGTGACAGCGAAAAAAAGACAGAAAAAGAAAAGGAAAGAAAGAAAGGGGAGTAAGAGGAGAAATGCACACATATACAAATTGTACATGCTCAGAGAGTTCACAGAACCTCTTCCAGCCCTGTTTCCGCAAGAAAAGTAAGCAGTGTTTTTGTACCGAGCACTGCCTCCTCACGATTTTGCCAGGGTCCAAGGAAGTGTGAAAGTTCTAGAGTACCTCCGCGTCGTAGTCGCACAAGTGCCTTCGACGCTGTTGCCCGCTGAGTGGCATATCGCGAGCAGTGGCTTAAAATGTGCCTGATGTGGTCTGTAGTAGAGCACACTGTACACAATGGCGACTCTACCCAGCCCAGCTTAAACAAGAAGCTTCGGGTGTATGCAACATTTAGTCGCAGCCGGTGTAACACGCCTTCAGTGCGCTTTGGCAGACCCCGTGGATAGGGGAAATCGCACTGAGGGTCTATAGCATGAAGAGGCGCATAGCTGCTCAGAGGATCCTGCCAAGCCGGCAGCTGGAGTTGCCATCCTAGGTCGATTGCAGCTGCTTTGCTATCCTCGTTGGAGAACGGGATTCCAATGGTGAAGTTGAGGTCGTGGGCTTCTCTGGCGACCGCATCGGAGATCTTGTTGCCCGTTATACCAGAATGACCTGGTATCCACTGAAGGAAAATTTCATGTCCTTCGCGCACCGCACTAGAAAATATTTCGTTCATATCGCAGATAAGTTGATTGCGACAATCAGGCGGCTTATTTAGTAGTTGCAAGGCTGGGCGGGAATCGGAAAGAATTACCCACCGCCGAGCGGGTCTTCCGCTTATGTAAAGAAGTGCTGCTCTGACAGCTGCTAGCTCAGTTGCCGTGGAGGATGTTCTGTGGCTGAGCTTTTCTTTAATGGACCGTCCCGCTGACGGAATCCATACGCCGATTGCCGAAGACGCCGAAGCCACGGATCCATCCGTGTACACTTGGATGTGGTCTGGATAACGGGTTTGGATATGCTCCAAGACGAAATATCTCAAGGCAGATGCTGGCATAGACGACTTTTTGCCTATTCCAGGTACAGTGGTGCACACAGCCCATGCCGAGTACAACCACGGTGGAGTAGCAGGCAGCTTGGGTCGGAGGTAATTAGATGGCAGGACATGCACCACGCGAGATGCAGAAGCGGCAGCCAGTGGATGAGCAAAGCATCGAGAAACATGTCGAAGGCCAGTACGGAGCAATTCTTGTGAACGGAGAGTGGTCGCAGAAAAGCACCTTGCCTCACATAAGGTTCCTATCGTGGAGGTGCATTTTGGAAGGCCCAGGCATGTTCGCAGTGCTCGAGCTTGCAAGCCTTCCAGAACCTTCAAGTTCGTCCTGGACACAGCATGTAAAGCTGGAAGGCTATATCGCAAGAGGCCTACGAAAAGCGCTTTGTAGAGTCGCAAGAGTGCTGACACTGAGCAGCCCCAGGTGCTTCCTGTCATCATCCGCAAAACGTGAACGAACGAAAGGAGTCGCTCCTTTAGCCGCCTGATATGGGGAGCCCAGGACAACGAACGGTCAATTGTAATGCCTAGAAATTTGTGATTGCAAACATAGGGTATCTGCACGCCGTGTATCTCCAGTGGGTATCGAGATACATCGCGCTTGGTGAATGCCATGGCAGCGCACTTCTCAGGAGACAGAAGCAGCCCGCAGCTGCTGAGGTATTTTTCAATGGCGAACAGAGCCTTCTGCACTTTTGCTCTTATGTGTCTGCGGTTCCTGCCCGAAGCCCAGATGCAGATGTCGTCAGCATACACTGAGATGTGAATTCCTTGAGGTAGTACCTTTGTGATGCGGATGAGGCATATACTGAACAGTGTCGGGCTCAGAACACCACCTTGTGGGACACCCTGCGTGATGGCATGTCGTGTCGTGTCACCGTCTTTGGTTGTCATGTAGACATACCGATCCTTCAGGTAATCACCGATCCAGGCTTGCATTCGGCCTCGAAGTCCTACAAAGGCCACCTCCCTTCTAATTGCTTCGTGGGAAACACTGTCAAATGCTGCCTTTATGTCTAGGAAGACAGCAATGGTGAACCTTTTCGCAGCCTTTTGTGCACGAACATCTGTTACCAAGGCGATCACATTGTCAATGCTGCTCCTTCCTTGCCTGAATCCTGACATCTCTGGCGGGTAGACATTCCTGTTTTCGAGGTCCCAGACAAGCCGCTGTAGTACCATTTTTTCCATTACCTTACCAATGCAGCTTAATAGAGCAATTGGTCGGTAAGAGTTTATGTCTGTGGGACATTTTCCCGGCTTGAGAACCGGTACCAGTCGGGCAATTTTGCAGCTTGCCTCAACACAGCCAGTCTGCCACGATGCGTTGTATATACTCAGCAATCGCAGAAGAGCCTTGTTGCCGAGATGTCGCAGAGCCGAATAGCTAACTCCATCAGGCCCAGGCGAGGTGGACAAATTAACAGATTTTAACGCTGCAGATAGCTCATTGATGGTAAAGGGCTCATCCATCATCACAGCATTTGTGGTAGGAAGCCACTCGGTCAGCTGCGCGGGAATCAGAGAAGGGCTCTGGGGAGCACTGACTTTTATGCAAAATTCTTCTGCGACGTCTACTTCACTGACTCCACGCTTGAGGGCTACTGAAGAAAATGGGTGAATCTGACTGGGTGGGGCTCTCAGGCTGCGGAATACCTGCCATATGCGTGTCAGTGGCTTGCGTGGATCTAATTTAGAACAAAACTGGGCCCACCGGTTTTTGGCAAGCGTGGCCATGTGCTTCTGAACGCGCTTCTGCGCACGCCTGGAAGCTCGGATGTCGTCTGGCAGTAGGGTTTTTCTGGCCCGGCGCTCGGCTCTCCGACGAATAGCGCGAAGATGTTCATAGTCCCCATCAAATGTAGACCATGGCTTGGGAAGTAGACTTTGCCGTGTTGATTCTGATTTGGCCCGACCTACGGCAACTGCGAGCTCATCGCTTGTTGTGAAGGCTCCAGCATTATCTTCTAATAGGTTTTGGTAGGTGTCCCAGTTCACACAGTATGCCTTCCGCTTAGACGGTCCTCCACAAATTCCTTCAATTATTGTGTATGTGGGCACGTGGTCGCTACCAAAGCTTTCAATATCGGAATGCCAGGACACGGACGGCAGCAGGGAAGCAGAGGCCATAGTGACATCCAACACACTTGAAGTTTTGCCGCGGAAAAATGTGGGGCATCCAGTGTTTAACACGTCCAGGCCCGCTTCGTTGGCAACACGGAGCAAACTGCTTCCCCTTGATGTAGTCTTTGTGCTGCCCCAAGCTGGGTGGTGTGCATTGAAATCTCCTGTGAGCAAGTGCGGGGGAGGTGTAGTGGACAAAATGTCTTCCAGGAGCTTCGTGTTGAATTTTGCCCTTGGTGGGACGTACCCGGTTATTATGGTGAAGGTTGCACGGCCATGCTTTACTGTTGCTGCAATGTATTCGTTGGATGCGTCTTGTGCGACAGTGTGAAGCGCAAAGGTCAAGTCCTGACGAATTCCGAGTAGCACTCTGCTCTGGTCGAAGGTCGTCGAAGACTGATGCAGTGTGTACCCCGACAGACGAATATCCGATCGCAGGCGGGATTCTGAGATGGCAATGACCGGGAATTTATGCTTGTTAACTAGCTGACGCAGGTCGGACAAGCGGGAGCGCAGACCACAGGCATTCCACTGAAACACAGTTGCCCGATTTCGAAGTGTTTGCATGGGCACTGATTCGTTACTCCCGAGATGGTTTACAGCCATTCCCGTAAGAGCGGAGTAATGGTGTTTAGGAGGGTTAAAATGGCTTGAGCCACAGGAGACGAAAAAGGCGCTAGGATTGAACGCACAGCTTCAATGAGCGTAAGAAGGGAGGAGCTTGAGTTTGCCGACGGCTCTCTGTTGGAACGACCCATGCGCAATTGGTTGGAGCGTTTCCAGGCAGGCTGCTGTGGGCCTGCGGGCCGAGCAGGACTTTGAGGAACTTGGTCTGACGACTGGGGTTGTAGCGGCGGAAAGTCAGTAACGTCAAAGTCCATATCCTCAGACACTGGCTGACTTGGCTCCTTTGTGTGAATCTTGCTCGCGTTTCGCTTCCCAGAGCGTTTTTTAGATAAGACCGCCGCTTTCGCAGCCTTGTAGTCAACCTTGTTCTCGCTCTTGTACCGATATATGCCTTTCACTTGCAGGAACGTTGGGCAGTAAGGAAAATCGGCTTGGTGTGTTTTGCCACAGTTTGCACATAGCTTTTCAGCAGACTTACATGCCGCAAGCTCATGATCTCCCCCACAGCGCGCACAACGCAGCTTGCGGGTACATGTCGCTGCGATGTGGCCAAAACGCTGACAGCGGGTGCACTGTGTCGGTTTTTCCGAATAGTCGTACACTTGGTATCGAGTGTAGCCCAATATTACGTAGTCTGGTCTCGTGTCAGTAGCAAATACAATTTGCACTACCCCAGAGGTTCCCAAACGCCGCACTGATCGCACTGGTGTTCGCTGCCGCAAGTTGTCATGAAGTTCAGAATCAGAGATGTCCTGTGGCACTCCTCTGATGACTCCACGAGCACAGTTCTCTGGGCGGGGCTCGTAGGTGCGGACAGGTATGTCTCCGATGGAAGTTATCTTCAGGAGGTGTTCCGTAGCAGCAGTGTTTCTTGTATCGATGGCAAGTAGGTTTAGCCTATAATTTGGCCGTAGCTGCAAGACCCCATCTGGCATCAACTGTTCAAACGAACTGTCGGCCAACCGCGATCTCTAGATGGCAGCTAAATTACCACCGCCGCTATTTGCAGCGCTCAGGGCAGCGTTCGCGTCGACTCGGGTGGCGTGAAGATAGGCACCGGTGATAGAAACACTTGAGCGGCAGTTGATACGGAGTGCGGATCTTAAATATTAAATACTATGCTTTCGTTGGCTGACCGCCAGCTGACTGCCAGGCTTCATGCACCCTTCTTATTTTTTAAATGCAGAGCATTTCAGTAACTCACAATGTTACCCGCGTTGACATCCGTAGTCCGCACCGTCGTTGTCCGCACCCCTCCCTACTATATAAAAAAAAAATACTATCCGGCGCCCGGTTTCGATCCCTCGACCCTGCGGGCGGAACGCAATGTACATCGTGCTCTACCCACTGCGCCACAAAGCCGACACAGAATGGGACGCTACGAACGCGCCCTATATCGTTGACTCATTCAAATTACTGCTGACGAGCGCTCTCTCGTCAGCAGTTGCCACAAGTGCAACAACATTAACGTAACGCAAACTACTTAACGTCGTGCGCCCCCGGAAATGCTCTGCATTTGATCGTGCCCCTCGCGAGGGGGATGTTTCACTGCGTCTTCTCTCGGTCGCGGGACCCGTGGCGCCATCTGGCGGAGGCGCGGAACAACTTGTAGCACTTTGAAAAGATGCGGCGCCAGCCAGCTGTGTGTGTGCGTGCCGCACTTGTACAAATGGCGAGTGCATTGGCTGTCCACAGAGCAAAGCATTCATGCAAGTAAGCCGTTGCAGTCAGTCATTTCTTCCTCCATTTTTTGCCTTCTTATGATGCCTTTTTCCCTTCTTATGCGCCATATCTTTACCGTGACCGTGTCGGAAGTGTTCGTTGTAAAAGTAGGACGCTTTGAAAAACGTTCGGTATATCTGGACACAGTTTCAGTGGGTAGCGTAGGAAAGTCGTAAGTGCACCGAAGTATGGTCGTTATATCCGATAGATCCTTATATCTGGGATCGTTATAAGTGGATTAGACTGTATATAAATACGTCTAAAGAGTGTTCTTGTGCTGAACGGAATGTGATGTGATATCCTGACGCTTTTACAAATCAACCCGTGGAATCCCAAGCGTTCTGTAGGTTTGTTAGTGAAGGGCAGGAAGAGATGTTTCAAATAAAATTGAATTTTCAATAAAATATTTTATTCCGTTCTTTTTCTTGCGTAGGAAACAGCAAGAACATTCTATGGTGGTTCAAAAAAAAAAAGAATTACCGAATTATGTAGAATGCGGGCGCATTTGCAAACCAATACTAGAGGTTGGACTGCGCTAAATTTTTTGCGTGGATTTTTTTAAACCGGTTCAACAGTAGAGATCCCAATTTACGCCCCAAGTTTTTTTAAGTACATTTTCGTGGGTGGAAATGAATGATAGCCACTGTCAACATTTTAACCAGAATTTCCTCTAGAGATGAGGTCTTTTTATGCTGGTAGTCAACATCAGCCGTCAAATATGACCTACAAGAAAAGGACGCCCCTGACATGTAGATCGCGTGTTGCAGAGTTGAATGCGAGCATCTGCGCTTAATTGTGATCTACGTGGTATATCACATTCCACTCCCATTTTAAGCATCCGCTTCGCGTAAGGAAGCTGCCTTAGGGGAAGTAGATCTATGTATGGTATTTTCAGTTTGTAAAATCAATCTAGATGAAGAAAATGTGGTAAAAAATTGTAACTAGGCCTGCGCGCTCGTTCGAAAATGGCACCTTTTCGTTAGAAGTTAGAAGGAAGTCGATAAAAGTTCTGAATTTCTTTTAACAACGGAGTTGTTGCAGTCCGAGTCTTTTCGTAAGTCTGCTGTATTCCGTGCGTACGGCAGGGTAGGAGCAGGTTCAGCAGATTTCTCGCTGGGTGGAACTGGGTTTTATTTCTCTTTAGCTGGAGTTGTTTATTTCGCTCGGAGACGAAACGCTTTTTTTTGCACACGGCCTTTACTGTGCATATCCTTTCTAATAAACTGTAATGCTTTGTCTACGGCTTAGAAGTCTGAAAGGAGAGTTGGAGAATACAAAGAAAAGAGGGTCGACTTGACAATGCCGCGAGATCTCGCTGGTCTTGTGCTGGAAGTTCCGAGCACATTTCTGGCACCGTACAGGTGATAGTGAGCCAGAAGAAATGTGCGAATGAGAACGAGCCTGGAAGGAGCGTCTGTCTTTATTTGTGTCCGCAATTTTTTCCCATTTCGCTGGCGGCAAGGAAGAATTAATGCCGCGTCTTTCCTCGGCTTCTTTACTTGTTTCTGCTCAGCTCAGACAAGAAAAGAATGCCCTCTTTAGCCCCCCCCCCCCCCTATCCCCGCACCCCGCACCCCCCATCTTTCCCTTCATCCCTCCTTCCACCCTCTGGCTTTTCGTAATCGAACGGAGAGGCGAAATCGCTCTTTTTTCTTTTTAGCGCCCTTTCTCCTCATCCACTTTAATTTAAATTTCGTTTTGCTTCCATTTTTTTTCCTATGTCACTTTGTACAGAGCCCTCAAGAGGGCGTTAGAAAACTGAATTCGTTGGTCGAGTGTTCAACGTGGGCTTGAACTTTATTTCGGCATTCTTTTACGTAAAACCGTTCTTTTTTGTGACCTATCTATAGCCGCGAGACGAGTCATTTGTTTTAACCACGCCGGTGGGAACAACTGTAAAAGGACCTTAACGCTTGGCCTTGAATCGTCGGCTCTTTGGCTTGTCTCGTTTTATTGTTTCATGCCTCCTCTATTGCGGAGTGCCAAGCTTGAAGTATTGCGACAGCCCTTGGCATTCCCTTTTCTTTCAGTGCACATTTTCTGATTCAAAATTGTTATTGCCTGTGCTCTAGGTTAGGTCACTGGTCCCGAAGTGCCCATGCTGGGACGGTTTTGCGATTGGCGGAGGGCATATTCGCTATTCATTTCCCCCCTTTTTCCCCTTAGATTTCAGGAGTTACCAAAGGAGTGGACTCGTATTATATTTCCTATGTTGGTCGTAATATGAGCCACACGAGCCACCACTGCCAGTTTATTTTGCAGTGTCGCGAACGGAGCGCCAGACGGTCTTGAGTATACGGCCCCTGGAGTTCCCGCGCAAGACATCGAAAGCGGCCCCCATATCGGGGCCTCCCGACCAGCTGAAAACATGGCCCGTCGCCTAAACACAACGTCTCGCGCACAGCCCCCAAATCGGGCCTCATGACCCAGACAGAGAGGGAGAGCCCGCCGCCCGGCGGCGATCGGACTCTGAGCCCTGGCCGAGAGGGAGGGAAGTGTAGGACGTACGGGCAGAGGCAAAAAGGAACGCCAGAAACAACCTGAACAGCGACCTCAGAGGCATGCATCCTCCATTTCAACATTGACCCAGAGTGCACTTCAAGAATGCTGCTTTTTCTGCGACGACAACGCGCATTCCACCCAGAACTGCAGCTCTGGAAAGTCTATCGAGGAAAAGAAGAGGATGTTGGTTTCTGCCGGACGATGCTTTCGTTGCACGACGGGGAAGCACCAAGCACGCGCATGCCGTGTGAACGTAAAATGCATGAAATGCAACAAGAAGCATGCCACCACCATGTGCGATCCAACGTATACAGCAAGAAAGTCGCTCGAATCAACGGAGCCTGTCAACAACTCGCACGTAAGCCTAGGAACCGTAACCCATGATGGGGTGCCTGCAGCTAAGACGACAGTCGTCTTGCTTCCAACGGCGAACGAAGGTTATGTGCAGCGGAGAAACTTACAACGCTGAAATCCGCACGCTCTTTGATGGAGGAAGCCAACGCTCGTTTATAACGTCTGCCACATCGAAAAGGCTCGGATGTCAAGTCGTGGGAAACGAAAGATTGACAGTTGGCGTGTTCGGCGGTCGTCAAGAAGAAAAGATGTTCCAGCGAGTAACGGTGACGCTGAACACAAAACAGGGACGCCGGTTCAAGTTGGAGGTGCTGGAAACCGACGTCATTTGCGACCATAAAATACCGGCTCCGCCACAGTCAGTCGCGCATCAGCTTGGACACCTTGACTGCGACATCGCCGACCTCGCCAACAGCGACGCTCCTCAGGACATTGGTTTACTCATCGGCTCCGACTACATCTGGGGCCTCACAACTGGCCGAACGAGAAAACTCGGCGAAAGTCTGAGGGCTGTTGAGACGGTGTTTGGTTGGAGCGTGCAGGGTCCAATAGAAGGGACATCTTAGCAGAACCAGTGTACTGAGACTGTTACTTTGCGGACATCGGTCGTTGAAGACAAGACGGCAGGTGTGCTGAGCAAATTTTGGACCTTGGAATTTGTCGGAATCACGGACAAGGAAGAATGCAAGCCAGGCGAATGCGCTGCGATGGAGGTCTTCGAACAGACATTAACGAAGGTCGACGGCCGGTACGAAGTGGCACTGCCTTGGAAAACGGAGATATCTCTTGACGACAACAAGGAAATCGCTACGAAAAGGCTGCAGCAGTTAACAAACAGGCTGTTGAGGTCGCCAGAGCTGCTTGAAGAATATGATGCGGTCATCAGACAATACATTGCTCAAGGCATTGTAGAACGCGTCGAAGGAGAGGTGGACGATGGGTAGAACGTCTACTACATGCCACACCAGGCAGTTATTCGTGAGTCCAGAAAACTCCGAATAGTATTTGATGCCTCATCACACCACAAGAACTCGAAGTCTCTCAACGAAAACTTGGAGACTGGGCCGAACTTGACGGCCGACCTTGTCGGACTGCTACTCAACTTCCGCAGACATCGAATAGCTCTCGTCGCGGATGTTGAACAAGCTTTCCTGCAAATAGGCGTGAGGAAAGACGACAGAAATGCCCTCCGATTTATGTGGTTCCGTGAGACACCGCAGCCTGGCAACACGATGCCTCCGGTTGACACTTGGAGAATGACACGTGTTCCATTTGGGACGACGGCAAGCCCATTTCTCTTGTCGGCCACTTTACAGCACCACCTGAGTGGCTGCGAGGAGCAGTTTCCCCTCACTGCACATCAATTGAGACGCAGCCTCTATGTGGATGACCTCCTAACGGGAGCCAACGACGAGGAAGCGGCCTTGAAACTCTACAACGATGCTAACGAGATGTTCACTGACGCCTCCATGAAGCTCCACAAATGGTCATCCAACAACGAAAGGCTTCGTTCGCAGTTTGAAGAAGATTCTCGTGGATCTAAGCCGCTCGGGTATCTGTCCGGTGTGCAGAAGGTCCTGGGACTGACGTGGGATCCAATAACGGACGTACTTGCATTTTCGCCTTGCTTGGACAACGCCATATCTGGGTGTAGCACTAAGCGTTCAATGCTGCAAACAACGGCACGGATATTCGACCCGCTTGGCTGGTTGTCACCCTTCATCGTACGTGCCAAGATACTCTTCCAGCAGCTGTGGCGCCAGTGTATCCAGTGGGACGACCCTTTGCCGAGTGCCATTGCTGACGCTTGGGACGTGTGGATCCAGGAACTACGACACCTCCCTGAAATCCAGGTGCCGCGGTTTTACGGAGCGGACATCTCAGGACAACAAACATCGGTATCATTACATGTCTTCGCAGATTCCAGCCCAGCCGCCTACGGAGCAGTGGCTTACATCACAGTCACTAACGACGAAGGTACCATGTCAACCATCGTGATGAGCAAATCACGTGTTGCCCCAGTGAAAGAGTTGACCCTGGCGCGACTGGAACTGATGGCGTGTCTTCTCGCAGCAAGGTTGTGCCGCTACATCCTTAACACTCTGGACGAGCGACCGGCAACGGCCTACCTGTGGACAGACTCCACCATTGCCTTACACTGGATTTTCGGGAACGCGGACCGCTGGCAGCAGTTTGTGCGCAACCGAGTCGTCGAGATCCAAACACTGACCGGCGGTCTTTCATGGAGGCACTGCCCTGGAAAGGACAACCCAGCGGATCTCCTGACTCGTGGGCTGCCGGTGGCCCACTTGACAACGACGAAACTGTGGTGGGCAGGACCGTCCTGGATATGCCTAGGGGAGAGCGAGTGGCCTCATGACGTTCTCGACTTTGTGTTCAGTGACTCAGAGCTTGAGCAGAAAAAGCAAGCGAATGTATTACCGACGACGTCATCACCACCGACTACAGATGCCATTATTGACGCGCGGAACTACAGTTCGTTAACGAGGATACTGAGAATCACCGCATGGGTGCTTCGTTTTGTTGGCAAAGCCAAGAGAGAAAATAACGAACCTGGACAACTGACAGCACAAGAGTTGGACCGGGCTGAACAGTACTGGGTCCTTCAAGAACAAAGAAAAGGATTCCCAAGAGAAATCGATTCTCGGACCCGCCGCGGTGGCTCAGTGGCTAAGGCGTTGCGCTGCTGAGCACGAGGTCGCGGGTTCGATTCCCGGCCGCGGCGGCCGCTTCTCTGATGGAGGCGAAAAGCAAAAACGCCCGTGTGTACGAGATTTCGGCGCACGATAAAGATCCCCAGGTGGTCAAAATTAATCCGGAGCCCTCCACTACGGCGCGCCTCATCGCCTGCGTTGCGTTGGCGTGTTAAACCCCACAATCAATCAAATCAATCGAAATCGATTCTCTCAAAAATCAAAGAAAAATGCCTACAGACTCACCCTTAAAGAAACTGTGACTTATGATGGATGACAATGGCCTTCTCAGAGTCGATGGAAGACTACAACGAGGTCAACTCGACTACAACGCAAAGCACCCTATTATACTGCCTAAACGGAGCTGCCTCGCAAAACAGATGGTCGTCCAGTGCCACCGTCAAGTGCTTCACGGAGGCATCCGTGATACGTTGGCGCAGCTCAGAGAAAGGTACTGGGTGGTTGGAGCGCGGCCACTCGTTAAGAAGACACTGAGGGAATGCATAACACGCCAGCGCTTTAGCTCACGGCCGGCCACTCAGGTTACCGCGCCGCTTCCAGCCGATCGCATCTCTGAGGCAGCTCCCTTCGAGGTGACAGGTGTTGATTTCGCAGGGCCACTGCTGGTCAAGGGTGCCACTACGACAAAGTGCTACATTGCGCTGTTCACCTGCGGTGTCACGCGAGCAGTACATCTTGAGTTGGTCAGCGATATGTCAGCGGTCTCCTTTCTTCTCGCCTTCAGACGATTCATTGCCCGCCGCGGTGTACCAAGTACCGTTTACAGTGACAACGCCCTCACCTTCAAGAAAACCAGCAAGGACCTAGCTATGCTATGGAGGGTCATACGAAACGACGATGTGAGGAGCTTTATCGCAAACGCCCGTGTTTAATGGAAATTCATCGTGGAGCGTGCACCGTGGTGGGGTGGATTCTACGAGCGCCTGGTTGGCCTGACTAAACAAGCCCTAAAGAAGACGTTGGGTACTAGTTACCTCACCTTCGAACAACTCACGACAACGCTGAGTGAAGTGGAAGCCATGCTCAATTCCCGCCCATTGACCCACGTCTACACCGAACCATCTGAGCCTGATGCCCTCTGTCCGGCTTTCTTCTTGACCGGAAAACGGCTAACATCTTTACCAGGACTACAGCGCAAGGAGATCGCCGAAGTGTCTTGCGGCAACCTACAACAAATGCTGACCAGTCGAAGCAAACTGCTAAGCGACTTCTGGAAGAGGTGGGCATCAGAATACCTGAACGAACTGCAGGGATCAAAAAGGAACGCGACGGAAGAAGATGTGAATTTGCATGCGCAGCGTTTAGTCCAATTAAAGCAGTTGTTTATTTGCTTACTGGAAGTTCCGATGCTTGTCATTCAACGTCAAGGACATGCAGGTTTTATTTCGCATAGGTGGGACAATAATTCGCAGCTTTTTTTGTAGCCGTAAAGAGGGCTTGATACTACCGTTATTCTTTTATAACTTGCAAATGGACCCAAATGCTTTTTTATATGCAGTGAACTATCGTTATAACAAAATCGCTTTGCGCTAATTTTCGTTTTCGGGGCCCAACGGCAGTCGGTGGTACAGAATCATCACCGCCTTCAACAAAGCACCGCTAATTACGAAATTGGTTTCTGGCCCTGTCTCCAGGTCTTCGTTATAACCAGGGTTTGCAGAACTCTTGCGAAATATCACGTCGTGAAAAGGTGCAAGGCTTTTGGTTTCTTCTGACACTCAGAAAGCCAAGTAACCCCCGCTTAAGAGAATTTTTTTTTGTTAATATGAACACATTTTCACGGTCTTTTTGAGTTCGTCCTAACGGCAGTTTACTGTAAATACTATGTATGTGTAACTCCTTATTTCGGCGCTTTTCACAAATCTAAATACTTGTACTGAGGGCGGAGAGTTAATTAAGGCAGACATGGGAGGTTGTGGCCATAGCACCAGGGTGGCCAATCCTGGTCTGATGAGGGAGGGCGTTACCGGCAATGGTCACCGCGATCAGGCTGCACCCAACGTATCCTTCTGCAATTCCATCAACAGGCGGATTTTTCTTTTTTTATGCGGTGGGAATTGTGTGGCATCGAGATTCGAACCCCGGCCCTTCTGCATGCGAGGCGTATGCTCTACCTCTACGCCACCGCTGCTTTTTTTTTTCTTTATTGCCGTTTGGGCACAACAAAACAAGTACTACACAATCAGCCCGCAGGGCTGAGAAAGGAAAGGAAAATACAAAGAAACCGCCGAGCTTTTAGCTGGCGGTTACGTTTTTGTGAACTTTTAATACAGCTAGTTCGTTCATAGCAGTGATCCCATCATCATCGTACTCCAGCTTAACAAAAACTTCGCGCAGTTTACACACGTGCTCTACAAAGTGGTTGCCCACCGATTTTGCATTAACGTCTGCATTTCTCACATCCGTTCTGCTTCTCCAAATGCTATGTAAACCCAAAAGAAACAACAAATTGTACGGTAAAACATCAGTTTTCACATCAAGGTAGCGGATTCCCCGTGCCGTGATTGGAAGGTCTTTTTTTAGGGTACGTTGCAAGACATCCCAAAAGAAAACAGCGTCCCAACAGTTGAATAAGTTGATTGCCAGACAAAGACCGCAAAAATGCTTTGAAACTTTTGAACATTTAATCGAGCGCAAGAGAGGGCCTGCATGATATACCAAAGTTTTGAGACCAGGAAGACATTACAAACTGTTGCGCGCGTAAAGACAGAAAGGCTGCAGCCCTCCCACTTTGCTGTATGCGCGCGCATTCTCTGAGCTCTTTCAGCCCAGTACCCGTTACTATCTCGATAATTAACTAAGGGTACTCCAAGATAAGTGGCCGGTCTACGGCACCGCTGCGCCCCTGCACCGCGGCTGCCACCGCCGCTACGCCACCGTTAAGGGGACGAGAAGAGAGCGGAGTGGGTCAGGGAACAAACGCGTTTTAAGGGCATATTAGCAGAAATTAAGAAGAAATGGGTGTAGGCAGGGCATGCAATGCGAAGGCAAGATAACCGTTGGTCATTACGGGTAGCAGAGTGGATCCCTAGAGAAGGCAAGCGTGGCAGGGGGCGTCAGAAACTTAGATGGGCAGGTGAGAGCAAGAAGTGTGCGGTTATAAATTGGTCGCAGGTAGCACAGGACCGGGATAATTGGAGATCTATGGAAGAGGCCTTTACCCTGCAGTGGGCGTAGACAGGATGACGATGACGACGACGACGATGATGATGATGATGAATATTCGTAGCTGACTCTGGCGTCCGCAAAGAATGTAATGATGTCCTAGCACTAGTTTGGCGATGTGTATAACCTAAGAACCAATATTCCAATCTCTGTATAAAACGGCGTACAGTCGCTGATCCATATATATTATTGTTTATTACATGCGGAATTTTCGAGCAACCTCTGCTCCCTGGAGTGTCTCTTCATCGGAAAGGTTCACTTGTTTGCATCCGTTACTGCTTCACTGTTCGACATTTACGTTACTGTGATGATACCGGTGACTGTGGTGCCTTCAGCTATAAGATAATCTTCGCTATTGCGTCACTAATCACTTCAACTTGGCTTTGACATGGGAGTTGTCACTAAGCATCTTCGGGTTACACTCACAGCTCACTAAGGCCGCTCTGGAAGAAATTTGGGAGCCTTTTAGCCTGCCAGTGATCAGGAGTTTTATTTTTTAGGCGTACCACGACAGCCGGAGAGGAGGTTAGTCAGCGTTAAAGTGCATATTCGTAATGCCTTGTAGGAAAGGTGTAATTGTGTACAGCCCAACCTTTTATACGTAGTTGAACTGCAAAAGAAAACGGGATGCCAAATGTTTTAAATATGAAATCAATGTGCGAGCGTCCCCTGTGCATTATTTGGCTCAGTTGACGAAAAAGTGACGTATTGAGAAAGGTTTAGCCAGAACCTGTAATCACAATTCGCATTGGCTGCGGCGGCCTAGCAATGTACCCACCCAGGTGCATTGACCAGTGACAGTGACAGAAGCTGTCAAAAGCTTTCAGCCGATTCACCGATTCACCGATTCACACTGGCCTGCGACGTCAAGACACCCCCGTTAACTCCCACATGCCCACTCCAAGTGATTACTCAGGGACAATGACAGAGCTCCGATGTGATTTCGGGCGGTCTACCGCTTCCAATATTCCTGCGACGCGAACTTGACAAACAGCAATTCTCACAAACCCGCTCACAGGTGCAGTTCAGTGACTTTGACAGCCGCCTTGACAGCCCCATGATCGATTCACGAATCCGAATTCGTGGCAATATCAACATACGCGTCCCCACATGTGTTATCGCAAGTCATGATAAGGAATGCTCACGCCTCCCTTTATCATAGGAGCAAGCCTAAGGGCAATCGTAACTTTTTTTGTGCGTATGATTACCCATATAGAAACTTGGCTCTGGGTTTTTTGACAGTGTTAGCTAATGTTAAGGATGGAAAACGTCTGTTTTAATGCTTCGAAGGTGTGAGCCTGCCAGCAGGCTTTTTTTTTTTTTTTGCCAATGCGGCGTTCATCTACAAATGCTAACGCCACCTACCATTCTTAGTCGTCCTAATTGACTTGAACTTGTTTTCTTGTAGGCGTTAGCCTGCCCTACCACATCCTGGCCTTTTAAGGAGTAGAAGTTGCGAACCAATGAGCCCAGGGCGGGGGCGACGTCTCTGGTCAGGCGGATACGTGGCCTCGTAATCCCATTTGCGGCCATTAGACTGCTTCAAACGGCGGCTTCGGTCAGCTATCGATTATGCAGGAAATCGTGACTGTACCAGCCTAATTTTCATATGCGTGCCAGATCGGCGTGTAGGAGCCCCGTCGGTCCTTTTCTGATGTGTGTGCCCGCCCCTGTCGTCTCGTGTGCGGAACCAACGTAGCTTCCATGAGAAGACCGCACACATTGCACATATTTCGCGCGGTTGTTAGAACTCGCCGCGTATTCTACTCCCATTGTTTCTGCTTTATGATTTTTCTGCTGTTTTGTTTGGTTTGGGAAGATATATACCAATACAATGACCTCCGAGCGACAACTGTTAAATAAGCTTTTATCTACGAGGTGACAACATAGCGTGCATCGTCCGCGCGACCGTCATTGATAAAGTCCCTCTTTCGCTGTGCTGTTGCCTTTCTATAGCCGTCTCATTCGTCCGCTCATTCACCTACCGTACTCGCGCATTGAACGTGGGTGGAATTGAAACGTTCCGTTTTCAATCTCTGCGTCTGTAAAACCAAAGTTTCGATTATCCGTTAAAGATATCTAAGAGGTATCGCCAAAGCTAGATAATGGGTTTATTTGATTGATTGTGGGGTTTAACGCGCCGAAGCAACGCAGGCGATGAGGCGCGCCGTAGTGGAGGGCTCCGGATTGATTTCGACCACCTGGGGATCTTTAACGTGCGCCGAAATCTCGTACACACGGGCGTTTTTGCTTTTCGCCTCCATCAGAAAAGCGGCCGCCGCGGCCGGGAATCGAACCCGCGACCTCGTGCTCAGCAGCGCAACGCCTTAGCCACTGAGCCACCGCGGCGGGTATAATGGGTTTATTTAACCACCGGGCTCTCTTTTTCGTTCGTCGTGCGTTAAAACTTGCTTGACTCATTTGTATTTGATGACGCGGAACGGCGTCGTGTAGTCGTCCTACACAAGTTACTACGGAGGAGGGGACGGTAGAGGCGTGTTGTTAGCGTGCCCGGAAATCCAGAATGGAGGAGGAGGAGAAAAGCGAAAGAAAAGGCCGAGAGGTTATCCAGGCTTAGAGCCCTGATTGCTACTCGGCACTGGGGAAGGGGTGTTCAGGGAATAGAAGAGAGGGCAGGCGAAAAAGAGGGGATAGGAGCGGGGTCGTGCGCACACGTTAGTCCCTTCGTGGGCACTATAGTATTTCATCCAAGCGTGTGTCCGTCACGAAACGCAGAAGGGCTTTTGTTGCCTTCCGCGAGGTCGATTGTAGGGGTCGTTGTCCTAGAATAGTCTCTAGTTTGAACGGGTGAATCTCCAATCGGCTCAACTCGGCGGCCAAAACACGTCTTTCCGATGAATACTGGGGGCAACGACATAGCGACGCCTGCGAGGTTGAAGAGAGATTTCCGCATCCAGTGCATATTGATAAAAATTCCTACTTGACTACACGCTCGATCAACGCAGCAGTTGCATGGCTACGTCGGAGAGCGGACTCTTCTAACTCGGCGTGGAATGCCTCCCGGTGAACCTTCTCCCCCCACTGGGTAGTGATGGCAGGGGCTTCCACCTTCTTCATTTCCATCCGAATTGTAAGAGGTTTTCGGGCATTAATTTGAACCGACGGGGGAAAGCCGCTCTCACAGATATAGGAGAGTCTCACAGGTCCTCTTCTCTGGCTTCAATCGATATCACCGCGACCAGTTTGCGGCGCGTATATACCCGATAAAGCTGCTATCCGGGAAGTTAAGTTGATTCCTCGCGGAGTATTCACTCGTTTTTTAGTGCTTTGTGGTGCGCTGGGAACGGTGTTTGGATTGCAGGCTACGGAGATCTATGCAGGTTACATGTTCCTACTCAGAGGCGGCGGCCTTTAATTATTGATTGAGGGCCATCGTGTTTCGGCGGGTACATGTAGAATTCACAGCTCAGCATGCGCTGCAGATTTCGTGTCTACTTTGTTGACAGACGTAAAAACAGCAGCCCATCTTCGCTTTTGTGGATGCAACAAAACTCTAGCGCGGAAGCGCGTTAGATGCCGTACTTCGTTCAAGTATCTGCTATGAAAAACATGGGCTATCAGGGTGCTGTAGTGGCGGTGATAAGCGTACAACGTAAAAGTTCCGTCCTATAAATTGCAGTGCATGGATTACGATAATAGCGGTTGCTCTCACAGAAAAAAAAAAAAAAAACTAACTAGCCGACCCTTCCTTTGTTACGTCTGAAATAAATTTCTGATTCTCTTAATCGGTGTCAGTTGTTGTGACGGAAGTAATCATGCTGTCATCTTCTTCTCTTTTCTTTTCTAGGTGAGTTACGCCGGATGCTCTCATCCTTAATGCAGCAGGCCCGGTGGGACGAGCTAACGTGAGCGCAGACGTGGTCTCATTACAAGCACCACACTAAATATCGCACGAAGACGTCAAGAGCATCATGCAGTGCAATTTTGACGTCTAATTTGAGCCTTAGAACGTCAAAATAAAATTGATTGATTGTGGGGGTTGAACGCGCTGACGCAACGCTGGTGATGAGGCGTGCCGTAGTGGAGGGCTTCGGATTATTCTTGATCCCCTGGGGATCTTTAAAGTGCGCGGAAATCTCGTACACACGGTCGTTTTTGTTTCCCGCCTTCATCAGAAAAACGGTCGCCGCGGCCGGCAATCGAACCTCGTATTCAACAGCACAACGCCTTAGCCACTGAGCCACCGCGGCGGATCTTGAAATAAAATAAAGGTAGCTTTACACGCACCGAGTCGTGTAACGTTGACGATTGTTTTTAATCAGTCGTGCAACATCACTTCGAAAGTTATGTGAGACGCCTTTGAATTATGAACCATGTGAACCACGCACTAATGTTTTCGTAAAATCCACCGCCGCAGTGGCTCAGTGGTTGATGCGTTGTGCTGCTGAGCATGACAGCACAAATTCTATTTCGGCAGCGGGGGTGGTTTTTCTTAAAGTAGGATTAGAACAAAAACCCGATTGGCCAAATTTCGGCGCAGTGTAAAGGTCACCACGCGGTCTGCACTAATCCGTAGTCCTTCACTAAGGCGCGCCCCATAACCCAGGTGCAGCGTGGGGGTGTGAAATCACGGAGCTTTTGTTTGTTCATCAAGCATGTTATCAGCGATGGATTTGGTTCCTTTTATAAATTTTCGCGCTTCTAAAATTTATACAGTCTATACCAGATAGGTATAGGCTGTGGATGATGATAAGAAAACATTGGGTTTTATTCTACAGTTTTCAATGTCCCTAAACTATTTTGTGTTTGCTTCCTCTCCAGCTCCCGCTTTTGCGTTATCTTAAAAATAATTTCGGGGGAACCTTGCTTAGAATGCGTGTATGAAACTGTCACACCGTTTGACAAAACGGTCACACCGAAATGGTCCCCGGTACAGGTAAATCAGTTGCCAGTTTGCTGCGCGCTGCCCTCCCTTTCTTAGTTTTGGACCAAGTATAGTTCCTCCTCCTCCTCCTCCTCCTCCTCCTCCTCCTCCTCCTCCTCCTCCTCCTCCTCCTCCTCCTCCCTCTTCTTCTTCTTCTTCTTCTTCTTCTCTCTTCTCTCTCTCTTCTTCTTCTTCTTCTTCTTCTTCTCTCTTCTTCTCTCTTCTTCTCTCTTCTTCTTCTTCTTCTCTCTTCTTCTCTCTTCTTCTCTCTTCTCTCTTCTTCTCTCTTCTTCTCTCTTCTTCTCTCTTCTTCTTCTCTTCTTCTTCTCTTCTTCTTCTCTTCTTCTCTCTTCTTCTTCTTCTCTCTTCTTCTCTCTTCTTTCTCTCTTCTTCTCTTCTTCTTCTTCTTCTCTCTTCTTCTCTCTTCTTCTTCTTCTCTCTTCTTCTCTCTTCTCTCTTCTTCTTCTCTCTTCTTTCTTCTTCACCTCCGCGTCCTCCTCCGCCTCGTCCTCCTCCTTTCGTGTCCACAGTTAATAATACCAAGAAATTGCCGAGCGCGCGTAAGTGAGCATGGACCTCGCAGCGACTGCCCGGAAGTTAACAAAACCAAGAAAATGCCTAGCGCACCTGTGTGTGCGCCTCGCGCCGACCGCCCAGAGTCCCCTTCACACGTTTGCCAAGCCATGCATACCCACTCATGAAAATTGGCCAAGACTGGCAAAAAAAAAAAAAAAAAATCCACCGTTTGCCGCAATCATGGCAGCAAGTGCTCGGAACGAGAACGACACGTCATAGCGCACGCCCCTCCAAGGTGACGTCCAATGATTATCACTTCCAGAAAAAAAAAATAATAAAGGAAGCTCACACTTATAGCAACAATGATGTAGTAAAGGCCGTTGCGGCAGCGAACAACAAGCAAATCGGTTGCAATCGTGGACGTAAACCTTAGTCATAGTCGTGAAGGTTGCGTACAGCTTCACTACCTTCAAGTCTTACGCGTCAGTGTGAGCTACCTCCGTTTTTTCAAATGCGGAGCTCAGAAATATCGTAAAAATTGCGCCA
The DNA here is from genome assembly GCF_048455015.1 of Haemaphysalis longicornis. NCBI lineage: Eukaryota > Metazoa > Arthropoda > Arachnida > Ixodida > Ixodidae > Haemaphysalis > Haemaphysalis longicornis. The sequence goes on along the minus strand of NW_027526225.1, from coordinate 71,317,096 downwards.
AATATATTTATCTATATTTTCCTGTTCTTTGTATCACTTACCGTTTCTCTTCAGGCTGGTTGAGGAGTAAGGACACGGCGTTCCGTGTGTCCACTCGTTTTGTCCTTCTCTATGCCAGCACTACCAAACTTTCGTTAGAGCTAACGTCTGGCCGCGGCATATCCTCATTAGTAGTTTTATGACTTGTCGCACTGTCGCAGCCAACGAGGACAGCAGGCCAGCACATACCCATATTCGCAGCCGATATAATGAGAATTGTGAGTCGACATGCTGGAATCTCAGTCCATATGAGTTTTGGTACCGTCGCGGTCAGGGCTACGCCGAAGCCTGATTTTCGCAAGTCATTTTAGGCTATCGCCTTAATTGGACCTAACAAGGAAGACGCTTTGGTATTAGTGAAGTACATAAATTAGCTGGTGACAGCGTGAGAGCAGGGTTCCATACTTGCGCTACCTCCGCCAGTGAATTTTGTGTCATAGGCGTTGTTCTTCACAGGCCGAAAAGGCTATAAAAGCCTTACTGCTCTTTTTGAAGGACACGGGCCTGTCTGAACGATTGTAGGGACATTACTATAGTGCAGTGCCCTTAGTTCGCCAACTTTATCAGTGGACCGTATTAGTTTTGTGCATTTTCTGGTTGTGTGCGTTGTTTGTACCGCCTTTCTAGTTGCCTGGCCACGCCTTGTGTTTTTTCTACTTTTCTTTCTCTCATTTTCTCCTTTAATATGTACCGCTGTCCTTTATTTCTCTTTCGTTTCCCGTATCCCCTCCCCCCTGAGTAGGGTAGCCAACCGGACAGTATTCCGGTTAACCTCCCTGCCTTTCCTGTACTATTCCTTCCTTCCTTCCTTCGGAATAGTTACGGCCTTGCTTGTGTTACAAGAGAGATGCGCTTAAATCGAAGTTAGAAATATAACTTTTAACAGCAGAGCACTTTAAGCTTGAGCTGGGTCCGCTGGAGTTCGCAAAAAAGAAAAAAACTCCTTCGGCCCGCTCCGCCCTGCCCGACCTTCACCCAGCCGCGTAGGCGGAGCAAGCCTCGTCAAGCTATGACGTTATCGTGGGGGCCGGCACCGCTCGACCTTCGAGAACACTCCGCCCAGCGTTAGTGGCGTCATCTCTCGTGAGCTGTTCTCTTCGCAAGTTCGCGTGCGTTCGCGCCTGAAGTAGGGAGCACAGGCGCCGAGTTAGCGAAGCCGGTTGCCGCCGGTTCTAGTGCGTGCTAACACCGTTCACTTTTGGGCAGATGTGGAAGAATGCGCACAAAAGGATCCTGGACCTGCCAGTCGTGGAGACATTCCAGCGGCTATTTCGGAAATCCATACGAGATGCAACAGCCGTGTCGCCGACGAAGGGAGAGGGGCCGCCAACTCTCCTCTTTCTCCAGCCTTGTACCACTAGTACAAGCTGCGCCAACGTTTTACTAGAGTGTGGCGGAACGGTGTCTCGTGCCATTTTCTGAGTATTGTACGCCTATTCTGGCGATTCTCTTCATGGCTTCAAGCTATCGCAGGCGGAAATCGCTTCTCAGCAGGCTTACTTAGATCATAGGCGAAATTAACAGAACACTGCAGTGGTAAAGTCACTCGCTACGATAGCATAAATTGCCTTGATTTCCGTTCAATGTTCGGATTATGCACATACAGTTAGAACGCACGTCATGTTTCCCGCGCAGCCCGATCCCACATGAGGTTGTGTTTTCAGGCAGGCATCGTTACTACGTGCCGCTGTAGTGCAAAGAAAGCCTAGTGTTACCCTTACGGTACTTTATTTTCTAAGCAGTGGGAAACACTGCGGTCCATTTGTCGTTTAGACGATCAGCGGGTACTTACCTAGAAGGTGGAAACAGCGAGTGAAGCACATGAATTACTTTGACGAGTAAGAACTAGTCCGGTTCAGTTCAGTTCATTTATTTAGGCAAACCATGTCTCGGGAGGAGTAGTAACTATTAAATTCCTTGCGCCAAAAAAATTTATCCTCCTGGATGTGCCTTCTTTATTATTTTACCAGAGGAGACCTACTTCAGCAAAAGACCCATTTTATCAGCTTATTTTTGTCCAAGAATAGTATTCATTCATAATTCGTATTGACCTGATTATTACCATCGTCGTTCGAAGAGAGGGGGTAGTACCAGGGATAGTTTGATGTCACCTGAAAATGAAAGACCATACGTATACTATATTGTTACGCGGCGGCAGGACGCAGGGAATGAACCATGGAAGATGCGAGCGATGTATTTACACTATATATACACGATGTCGGCCATGAGGGAGCCCGCTCAGCTGGGTCTTCTTCTTCTCCGGAGGTTGGGCCGATAGCTCTCTTCTTCTTTCCGTCACAATATTATACTGACTACAAAAGCCGGAATGTGATGCGGCAGCTGCTGCTACGGGGTTGTATCGAACGATGGATGGCCTACGCGAACATTTTCTCGTTTAACCACTTCTGTAAAGCGTGCTCTGCCTTAGGCAGCAGTGATGCGTGAAGAAGCCGACTTTCATGGCGCTAAAATTGCGGAAGGATTTCTTGACGATTCTTGTGTGCTTGCGTAATGTTCACGACGGATTATTTCTTAACAACGAAGCTGTTGTTGCTGGCTGTAATGTGTGGGGCGTAATCAAACAATTGGGCATAGTTACTGCAGCCGCTTACCACGGACGTGAGCACGCGCTTTGCGAGGAGCGCCCGGCGTCGTCCAGGCTTGCTCGTGGCGCTCGCAATAATACCAAAAGAACAGTTTCCGTGCATCCTTGCCTCAAAGGGGGAGCACAAGACTGCTCTCCATCTGCAGATGCCCAGCCCAGTTGGCGAAGTCGGTTGCCGCCAGTTAATTCTAGCGCGTGCTGACGCGTTACATTTTGGGAGAAATGGGAAAGCGTGCGGACAAAAGAATCCGGGCCCGCCAGTCATGTTGAGGAAGACGACGATATTGATGGATATGAGGATGGCCACTATACCACATTGAAAAGCGACGACAGAACACTTAAATAAACAACTTCTAAACTAATGCAATGAGGGTTAGTGTATCCTTAGGGCTTACATAGATAGAGATCATCCAGCTTCGCTGTGGTCCTAGCCTTGCCGGGCTTAGTGGAAGCTTCGGCAACGTTTTTTTTTGCTGCTCTCCTTTTTTAACAATGGCTACAATGAACACAGAAATATGTGAGCGTCGCTGCAGGCGTGATGGTGGCGGAATGTAATCCGTTTCTCGTCCCTTCTTTTCCCCGCAACGAGATACAAAAAACCCGATGTTTTTCTAGTGGCTCAGTCACAACTGGAAATTGTACTTGCTTAATTATGACTGCGGTTTATCTTATGGCTTTTTTCACGAGTTAAGTTTCCAATTTATTTAAGAGCAAAATTACACAAGGTGGTGACCGAAGATTTCTCTTTTTCTTCTTGTGAAAATTTCGGAAGTTGGATATTAATCCCAGGCTAACGAATTTTCACTGCATAATAAAAACAAATATGGTCACTCGCGTTCCCTTGTGGTACCGAACTTCAGTCATTGATCTTCAAAAGCTTTTATGTTGAAAATAAAGCGTCCAGCTTACGTCAGCTCATTTTATGTATTTATCTTTATGTTCTTTGGATATGTCTTTCGTCTTAAAATACGATGGGCTCAGGCGATGAACCGCCGCACTAATCCACGACTTTTGAAATGAGGATTATGTCGCACAATAAATTCGTTGTGTCATCGTGGCTCTCGCGCGCACAGTCTGACGCGTTTAACCCAAACTGCCGCCTCATTGTTGTGTATGAGCTTCCGCAGCGCGTTAAAAGGGCTGCACAAATGAATATCCTGTAAACTAAACTGATTCGTTTGGACGTAAATAGAGGGCACGCTGTACACAGGCCCATTGGATGTTAAGGGGGTGACGTCTCTTCACTGCGTTGACTGCACATAGTCTGTGTGTGAATCGGCAACGTGAAAACGTTATGCATAAAATGCATTTTCAGAACAACGTGGCATAGTGTTAGTAGATTACTTGGAGGCCGTGGAAGCGTGTAAGTTGAATATACACACACGTTAATGAAGCCCTAAATGATGTAGTTTGTACTATAAAATAAACGCAAATTTAAAGGGTTCTTGAAACAATTTTGTAACAATTATTGAAACAATTTTGTATCAATAATTTTGCCAACATGCGGGGGCGCCATATTCAAACAGTGTTCTTTCATGTTCCACGTCGAAAGCCAGCCGAAGAAAGCTCAACAGAGAAGTGAAGCGATTGCCACATGTTCTAACTCTAAAAAAAATTCTTCTGTCCCTCAATAAGACACATAAAGCGCAGAAAATTGATTGATTGATAGGCTTTAATGAGAAAGAGGCAAGGAGCCCTGGCGGGGAAAAGGGAATAAGGGGTGGGGGTGGGGAGAGGGCTTACAGATAATTGAAAAGGGATAGTATTCAGTTCTTGTGCAGTGCTCTTGAGTTAAAAAACAGACACTCAAGGGCAGTACAGCGAATGTGCACAAACTCTAAAAAACCCCAAAACTCTAAACTCTAAAAACTCTAAAAAAATGCTTGTGTCACTCAATAAGCCACATAAAGTGCAGAAAATAAAGGTACAGAGCATAAATAATATACTGGGAACAAAGGGGTTGCGCATAGCGAACTCGCTAACATTCGTTCTTTTAAGTAGGGTAAGTATGTTCTGGTAGCATTCTTTCCCAGTTGCCGTACAACTCTACTTTCGCCCTGCCTTCCTCGACTTCCTTCAACTTGTTCTTCTTCCACAAAAAATACACATTCACGCAGTGACTTGTTCATGCAAGGAATGTTTGCCCTTGCGATGCCTCTAACACGAACGTTTAAATTGGAACATGCCACCACCTCTTTCCCTCTCCCTCTCCCTTCCCGGCGCGGCACCCATTCGCCACATTCTTTCCGGTCGCGTGAAAGCTGCGCAGTTGTTTACGTTTGCCAAAACTCGGAGCTTGGCATCTGGACTCGACGGCCAGCTGTTTCCGTAATGGCTTTTATTTCGTCTTTTTGTCCAAACTCACATGGCGTTCCCCTCCTGAGTTTTTTTGGGGTTGTTCCCAACAGCACGCCTTCAGGGTTGTTCTTGGCGACGCTTTCGGGCTTCATGAAAACAAGCCGCGTCCACCACTCTGGACGTGGTTTTCCATTCAAGTAAGATTTATAGTTTCGCGGCTTCTGGCGGAAGGGAAAGGGAAGAAGAAGAAAAAACTGCCGAGTTTTTGTATTCTATTCAGAGCTCCGAAATCTCGCGTTTGCAGAGGCGTCTGGTAGCTGGTCGTTTTCAGGCTATTGCGTTGGTTTAGGTGTGTGGGGCTGGCGTGTTCTCCGCCCCGCTTCGTGACATACAGTAAACCCCTGGTACAGAGAATTCCTTGAGATTTTGAACCAGCTTCGTGATGAAAATACTTGGTTAAACGCATTGATGATATTTACTCTCAATACGCTGCAAAGACGCCGTGAAAAACTGAATAGAGCGAGATTAGAATAAGGGATTTGGTTATAACGACGATTTACCGTACTGTGGGTGGGATAGTTGTTGCCTGGGTCAAAGTGCAGCGATTTAGCTCCGGATGGCCGCGTGTGGGTAAGCAGTGAAGAATTGGTCTATGAGTGTCAGGACCCACTTCGATAAAGGATGTAATTAACGTTGGTGGTGCATCGGACATATCTGGAAATATTTCTTCTCAGAATTTTCGTTTTCTTTGTTAAACGGTTCGCGCAACCAGAGAGCTTCGCTGTGGGGCTGAAGATAAATATGAATAAAACTAAAGTGATGATAAATAAACATGCTGAACGCGCCTTTTTTGGCCTAGGAGACGAAACACTGCAACAAGTACAAGAATATAACTTCAGTGCGCAACCAAACCACGAGAAAGAAATCAGGCGCAGAATAGAAATAGGATGGGGTTCATTCGGCAGGCACTCGGAAATCATGAAAAGATACCTCTATCCCTAAAAAGAAAGGTACGGGGCAGAAATTTGGCGACTTACTAAACAATTATAGAAAACAAGCTTAGGTCCGCTCAACGTGCCATGGAGGGAATAATGTTAGGAGTAACGCTTAGGGACAGAAAACGAGCTACCTGGATTAGGAAACAAACTCGGATAGATGATATCATAGTTCAGGTTAAGAAAAAGAAATGGACTTGGGTTGGTCATGTGGCACGACGAACGGACAACAGGTGAACCACAAGGACAACAGAATGGACACCGAGAAACGAGACTAGAAGAAGAGGAAGGCCATTAGCTCGATGGAGAGACGAAGTAAGAAAATTCGGAGGCAAAGAATGGACTCGGGCAGGACGGGACAGAAACGGGTGGAGGTCAATGGGGGAAGGCCTTCGTCCTGCAGTGGACCTAAATAGGCTGTTGTTGTTGTTGTTGATAATGTTGATGATGATGATGATGAAATGGCTCTCGCATGGCAGTTTGGTTGAAAGTTGCACTGGGAAGATCACCGTTCTTGAGAAAAGAAATGTGGGAAGCGTGGAAGCCATGGCACACACAGGAATCAATCAGAACAGCGTATCAGTGTAACGGGCTCTTCAATGTTATTATCGGCAGGGTGTAATGTATTAGTTTCGAGCTAACTGAGCACGTATTCGATCCACTATAAAACTTCGAATAAAGTCTCAGTTTAATATTTTCCTTTCTCTTCCCTTTCAGGCAGATTTCAATCACTACAAGCTATTGAGCTTGATAATTAAGCGGGGCTATGACCACAAAAAAATGAATGAAAGTCGAACAATTACGGAACTAATTGTTATCCTCAAACTGATGAGCAATCTGATGTGCGAAAAAAACTGCCCAAGCTTGCACAAAGTCACGCAAGGCTGAACCATAGCGAAGTTGCAGGATTTCTTTCAACATGAGCACTGAAGGACACTTCACCAGCCACAAGCCTTGATCAGACTTTGTAAATAGTTCAAATCATGTGTTCCTCTTCATCATTATAATCATCATAGAATTGAGAGACGTATTAGGTCCCTGGAATTCTTCCAAACGTGCCTTTCGTGCCACAAAAGCTTTACTGGCCTATCTAAAAGCCACAAGCCTTGATCAGACTTTGTAAATAGTTCAAATCATGTGTTCCTCTTCATCATTATAATCATCATTGTCACAGCATTCACCTGGCGTAGCAAGCCAGGCGGTTTAGCTCGGCTGACATCGCCAGACTCATTAAAGATTGTTCTCTCTCTCTCTCTCTCACCACGCATTTCTATAAGTTTGAAATTGTGTATTTACATATTCTGTCGTTGCTTGGCATTGTGCTAGTAGTGTTCATCGTCATATGCATCGGTATCGTCGCGTTCCTCATGCCAAGCATTACATGCGGGGTAGCGCTTGACGGCAACTGGGGCAAAGCGGCGGCGCGTACCGCGCACGACGCATGCGCGGCGTTCCTGGAGTCGCGTCGAGGTTTTGTGGAGCAGGAGTTGCGCCATCTGTGGCGTTGTTGGTTGCCAGGCAACGCGGGACGTCCTCGAAGTTTTCGCCAGCTTTTTTTAAAGACGATAGTCTTTCTTGGGCTACTTAAACCCAGAAATTTTGGTCTGTCTGTATGTCTGTCTGTATGTCTCTGTCTGTATGTCTGTCCGTCTGTCTGTCTGTGACTCTATTCAGCCATCCGGCCAAAGTAAAACAATGCCTGCGCAATAGTCTTATATAGTCACAGCTAAATGTGCCCGTCTAAGTCCGGTGTAATGTTCATACTTGTCAATATTGTTGAAGAACAACAAGACATTACGCATATATAAGACAACAAATTAATACAGAAGTGATATTTGCAGCGTTCCTTTATAAAAAATCGTACATGTTTGATTTTGGCGAGATTAAATACTTCATCAACTGAAGAAAAAAATATCACTCCGCCGTCGCCTGCTGTCGCCCGCGCCACTATAGCTTCTGGCGCCATTTTAAGAAATAAACCGGCAACAGTTACGAAAGGTTCCACTAGATAGGTTCCACGTTCTACTTGCAACGCACGTGGAGTAAGGAAACGCGGTTCTATAAACGTTGAAGTAGGGCGCCTCGATTCACGCGCGTCTTCGCCGTACGGCAGCGTTGGCATCGAGACACCCGGTTTGGAGCAGTGGAACGCGGGAAATTTAAAATGATTTAAGCAAACCTTTGGCGTCTTTACCTTGGGAGGAGCGCGACGCAAGAGGAACAACATGAGAGGTGAGCGGGAAAGCGAAGGGAGGAATTTACTTCGCAAAAGCCGATGAAGACTATCGTCTTTTGACGATATTTGCAACGAAATGAGCAGATACGCAGCCAATTGTTTTTTTTTGCTATTGCCACTGCGCGAGCCTGGGACGCTCGGCGGCCGCCGCGAGGAACGCGCTCACGAGCGTTAGGCCTTTTCTAGGTATTTTTAACGCGTTACGCGTTACGCGCCAGACATTACGGCCAGCTACAACAGCTCCGCTGTAAAATGCGAGAAACGTGTTTCTGAAACACGATTACGAAATTTGTGGTTGTCCCAGCGATATCCGGATGGACCGGGGACGCCATGGCATAAAATACCTAAGAAGCAGCAAACTCATGCCGCAATTACACAAAAGATTTTGTAAAGCTCCAGGCCAACTGATCCATCCTTCCGAATTACATATAAGGCGAGTGTTCACTGTAAGTCTTGAATAAATATAAACAATATTAGTTGCATGAAAAAAGGGAAGAATCTATCATTCGTGGAATGTGAGTTTGAGTAAGCCGAAGTGTTTTATAGAATACGTTTTGAACATCGTGAAGGTAGAAAACGCGGAAGCGTCAAATTACAGCGTCTTGTCTAGTTAAGTACGAGAGCGCTAAAGAAAACTTGTGTATCAGGTATTACGCCGTTTAAAGGCGTTGTATTTTATGTCTAAAGCCATGGTTCCTTTTCTTCACATTGAAATGACGGTTTCGCAATTAGACCTATCCGAAACCCTCTGAGTGAAATAAAACTTAGGGCACGCTTTCACCTTTCTAGTAGATGCACTTAAGAGAGACAGGCTGACAGTTTCTCCAGTACGTACCATAGGTTGAGGTACTTGTCCTAAATCTCACTGTTATCAAAATTTCTGAATTTTCGGAACCTGTTCAAAAGCACAGAGGTAGAGAGAGATAGAGATAGAGATAGAGATAGAGATAGAGATAGAGATAGAGATAGAGAGAGAGAGAGAGAGAGAGAGAGAGAGAGAGAGAGAGAGATTACGGGTTGGGGGAGGGCATAACTGAAGCCCGTGATTCTTCCGTTCAGTAAATTTAACCCTGGATTTTCGGGAAGCTCCCTAAACAAAGGCGGCTCATTTCGGGAGCTCCTTTGTCTCGGAGCGTCTCGCCGTAAGACCGGATAACGCATTTGTCAGTTATTGTGAGCGATCCGCGCTGCACTCTCCCGTTGAATGTCCGACACGCATTGGTCCGCCCTTCCTCCTCAGGTTTCCTATTGTTTCATCGTAATTCACAGAGCCTTTGTAGTTTCCTCTTTAATACAAGAACACAATGACGTTGGGGAACTGGAGTATTGCAGTGCTTCGCGAGGCCCTCACCACTAAGCTTTCTTCGCCCCGAAGAGTTTTGTGACGATGTCCCTTTCGCCGGCCCCATCAGAGAGTTGCTTTCAAGGTTCTACTATTTGGGGGCTTAATGCTTCACTGGGCATGCACATACAACAGAAAATTATTTTGCATCGTGGCTTTAGGATTGGGCGAGAAGGACCTGCTCAGTTCCCGTAGAGCGACATGGGAGTCAGTGATGACACGGAACTTGGTGGTGATAAATGAGGTACAGCCCGATCATGGTCTTATTAAAGTGTCCTCGCCACAACTTCAACTGTGCATACCGTGCTAAGTAAACCCTCACAGTGCAGGGAAGACTTTATATGAACCATCTCCCCTACCCTTTTTCCTATGTCCCCCAACAGGGCCTATTGGCCTCCTCCTAAATAAAGTCATCCATTCCATTCCATCGTGGCGTTGATGTGAATTATGTTTGGCGTCCTTTTTATTTGACGTAGTACATCCCCGGTCCCCTCAACTTTCGAGGTGTTTTTAAGAAAGAAAGAAAGAAAGAAAGAAAGACAGACAGACGGACAGACAGACAGACAGACAGACAGACAGACAGACAGACAGACAGTAAGTGAGTGAGTGAGTGAGTGAGTGAGTGAGTGAGTAAGTAAGTAAGTAAGTAAGTAAGTAGGTAGGTAGGTAGGTAGGTAGGTAGGTAGGTAGGTAGGTAGGTAGGTAGGTAGGTAGGTAGGTAGGTAGGTAGGTAGGTAGGTAGGTAGGTAGGTAGGTAGGTAGGTAGGTAGGTAGGTAGGTAGGTAGGTAGGTAGGTAGGTAGGTAGGTAGGTAGGTAGGTAGGTAGGTAGGTAGGTAGGTAGGTAGGTAGGTAGGTAGGTAGGTAGGTAGGTAGGTAGGTAGGTAGGTAGGTAGGTAGGTAGGTAGGTAGGTAGGTAGGTAGGTAGGTAGGTAGGTAGGTAGGTAGGTAGGTAGGTAGGTAGGTAGGTAGGTAGGTAGGTAGGTAGGTAGGTAGGTAGGTAGGTAGGTAGGTAGGTAGGTAGGTAGGTAGGTAGGTAGGTAGGTAGGTAGGTAGGTAGGTAGGTAGGTAGGTAGGTAGGTAGGTAGGTAGGTAGGTAGGTAGGTAGGTAGGTAGGTAGGTAGGTAGGTAGGTAGGTAGGTAGGTAGGTAGGTAGGTAGGTAGGTAGGTAGGTAGGTAGGTAGGTAGGTAGGTAGGTAGGTAGGTAGGTAGGTAGGTAGGTAGGTAGGTAGGTAGGTAGGTAGGTAGGTAGGTAGGTAGGTAGGTAGGTAGGTAGGTAGGTAGGTAGGTAGGTAGGTAGGTAGGTAGGTAGGTAGGTAGGTAGGTAGGTAGGTAGGTAGGTAGGTAGGTAGGTAGGTAGGTAGGTAGGTAGGTAGGTAGGTAGGTAGGTAGGTAGGTAGGTAGGTAGGTAGGTAGGTAGGTAGGTAGGTAGGTAGGTAGGTAGGTAGGTAGGTAGGTAGGTAGGTAGGTAGGTAGGTAGGTAGGTAGGTAGGTAGGTAGGTAGGTAGGTAGGTAGGTAGGTAGGTAGGTAGGTAGGTAGGTAGGTAGGTAGGTAGGTAGGTAGGTAGGTAGGTAGGTAGGTAGGTAGGTAGGTAGGTAGGTAGGTAGGTAGGTAGGTAGGTAGGTAGGTAGGTAGGTAGGTAGGTAGGTAGGTAGGTAGGTAGGTAGGTAGGTAGGTAGGTAGGTAGGTAGGTAGGTAGGTAGGTAGGTAGGTAGGTAGGTAGGTAGGTAGGTAGGTAGGTAGGTAGGTAGGTAGGTAGGTAGGTAGGTAGGTAGGTAGGTAGGTAGGTAGGTAGGTAGGTAGGTAGGTAGGTAGGTAGGTAGGTAGGTAGGTAGGTAGGTAGGTAGGTAGGTAGGTAGGTAGGTAGGTAGGTAGGTAGGTAGGTAGGTAGGTAGGTAGGTAGGTAGGTAGGTAGGTAGGTAGGTAGGTAGGTAGGTAGGTAGGTAGGTAGGTAGGTAGGTAGGTAGGTAGGTAGGTAGGTAGGTAGGTAGGTAGGTAGGTAGGTAGGTAGGTAGGTAGGTAGGTAGGTAGGTAGGTAGGTAGGTAGGTAGGTAGGTAGGTAGGTAGGTAGGTAGGTAGGTAGGTAGGTAGGTAGGTAGGTAGGTAGGTAGGTAGGTAGGTAGGTAGGTAGGTAGGTAGGTAGGTAGGTAGGTAGGTAGGTAGGTAGGTAGGTAGGTAGGTAGGTAGGTAGGTAGGTAGGTAGGTAGGTAGGTAGGTAGGTAGGTAGGTAGGTAGGTAGGTAGGTAGGTAGGTAGGTAGGTAGGTAGGTAGGTAGGTAGGTAGGTAGGTAGGTAGGTAGGTAGGTAGGTAGGTAGGTAGGTAGGTAGGTAGGTAGGTAGGTAGGTAGGTAGGTAGGTAGGTAGGTAGGTAGGTAGGTAGGTAGGTAGGTAGGTAGGTAGGTAGGTAGGTAGGTAGGTAGGTAGGTAGGTAGGTAGGTAGGTAGGTAGGTAGGTAGGTAGGTAGGTAGGTAGGTAGGTAGGTAGGTAGGTAGGTAGGTAGGTAGGTAGGTAGGTAGGTAGGTAGGTAGGTAGGTAGGTAGGTAGGTAGGTAGGTAGGTAGGTAGGTAGGTAGGTAGGTAGGTAGGTAGGTAGGTAGGTAGGTAGGTAGGTAGGTAGGTAGGTAGGTAGGTAGGTAGGTAGGTAGGTAGGTAGGTAGGTAGGTAGGTAGGTAGGTAGGTAGGTAGGTAGGTAGGTAGGTAGGTAGGTAGGTAGGTAGGTAGGTAGGTAGGTAGGTAGGTAGGTAGGTAGGTAGGTAGGTAGGTAGGTAGGTAGGTAGGTAGGTAGGTAGGTAGGTAGGTAGGTAGGTAGGTAGGTAGGTAGGTAGGTAGGTAGGTAGGTAGGTAGGTAGGTAGGTAGGTAGGTAGGTAGGTAGGTAGGTAGGTAGGTAGGTAGGTAGGTAGGTAGGTAGGTAGGTAGGTAGGTAGGTAGGTAGGTAGGTAGGTAGGTAGGTAGGTAGGTAGGTAGGTAGGTAGGTAGGTAGGTAGGTAGGTAGGTAGGTAGGTAGGTAGGTAGGTAGGTAGGTAGGTAGGTAGGTAGGTAGGTAGGTAGGTAGGTAGGTAGGTAGGTAGGTAGGTAGGTAGGTAGGTAGGTAGGTAGGTAGGTAGGTAGGTAGGTAGGTAGGTAGGTAGGTAGGTAGGTAGGTAGGTAGGTAGGTAGGTAGGTAGGTAGGTAGGTAGGTAGGTAGGTAGGTAGGTAGGTAGGTAGGTAGGTAGGTAGGTAGGTAGGTAGGTAGGTAGGTAGGTAGGTAGGTAGGTAGGTAGGTAGGTAGGTAGGTAGGTAGGTAGGTAGGTAGGTAGGTAGGTAGGTAGGTAGGTAGGTAGGTAGGTAGGTAGGTAGGTAGGTAGGTAGGTAGGTAGGTAGGTAGGTAGGTAGGTAGGTAGGTAGGTAGGTAGGTAGGTAGGTAGGTAGGTAGGTAGGTAGGTAGGTAGGTAGGTAGGTAGGTAGGTAGGTAGGTAGGTAGGTAGGTAGGTAGGTAGGTAGGTAGGTAGGTAGGTAGGTAGGTAGGTAGGTAGGTAGGTAGGTAGGTAGGTAGGTAGGTAGGTAGGTAGGTAGGTAGGTAGGTAGGTAGGTAGGTAGGTAGGTAGGTAGGTAGGTAGGTAGGTAGGTAGGTAGGTAGGTAGGTAGGTAGGTAGGTAGGTAGGTAGGTAGGTAGGTAGGTAGGTAGGTAGGTAGGTAGGTAGGTAGGTAGGTAGGTAGGTAGGTAGGTAGGTAGGTAGGTAGGTAGGTAGGTAGGTAGGTAGGTAGGTAGGTAGGTAGGTAGGTAGGTAGGTAGGTAGGTAGGTAGGTAGGTAGGTAGGTAGGTAGGTAGGTAGGTAGGTAGGTAGGTAGGTAGGTAGGTAGGTAGGTAGGTAGGTAGGTAGGTAGGTAGGTAGGTAGGTAGGTAGGTAGGTAGGTAGGTAGGTAGGTAGGTAGGTAGGTAGGTAGGTAGGTAGGTAGGTAGGTAGGTAGGTAGGTAGGTAGGTAGGTAGGTAGGTAGGTAGGTAGGTAGGTAGGTAGGTAGGTAGGTAGGTAGGTAGGTAGGTAGGTAGGTAGGTAGGTAGGTAGGTAGGTAGGTAGGTAGGTAGGTAGGTAGGTAGGTAGGTAGGTAGGTAGGTAGGTAGGTAGGTAGGTAGGTAGGTAGGTAGGTAGGTAGGTAGGTAGGTAGGTAGGTAGGTAGGTAGGTAGGTAGGTAGGTAGGTAGGTAGGTAGGGTAGGTAGGTAGGTAGGTAGGTAGGTAGGTAGGTAGGTAGGTAGGTAGGTAGGTAGGTAGGTAGGTAGGTAGGTAGGTAGGTAGGTAGGTAGGTAGGTAGGTAGGTAGGTAGGTAGGTAGGTAGGTAGGTAGGTAGGTAGGTAGGAAGGTAGGTAGGTAGGTAGGTAGGTAGGTAGGTAGGTAGGTAGGAAGGTAGGTAGGTAGGTAGGTAGGTAGGTAGGTAGGTAGGTAGGAAGGTAGGAAGGTAGGAAGGTAGGAAGGTAGGAAGGTAGGAAGGTAGGAAGGTAGGAAGGTAGGAAGGAAGGAAGGAAGGAAGGACGAATTTATTTGTCCTGAGTCTTTGCAGGGACGGGAGCAGAGGCTATAGGCTTTGCAGCCTGGCAAGGGTCTCTGCACCTAACTACATTTGACAAACAAGGCACTTATTAACAATAATGAAATATGATATCGCAGCATTTCACTCAATAACATGTACAATAAAAATTCACACAATTACATAGTAGAGCTTAGAAAACATAGGCTTTCACTTAAAGAGAAAAAGGTCATTCATATACTTGTAAAAACTTGCACAATTTCAAAGTAGAACTTCACAACAAACATAACATAGGCGTTCACATAACAGCTTTATAATACAATACACATACACCGTCTTTTGCGTCTTTCTTTGGAACGCTGTTGCATGAAAGAAGGACTTTGTTAAAAGCGTGCGAAACTTTTATGAAAGAGCCGTATTAGCAAGAGCAATAACCACCACAGTAGGGATTTCCTTTGTTTAATTGACAAGAGTACACTGCGGGTTAAAACAAAATACGCGAACGCTACGGTAATATTTATAGGAACGCATTGTTGAGGCATCGTGTCTCAAGGCATGTTGAAAGGCGTCAGCCTCTGTACTTTACGAAAAAGAATACTGCGCATAAAACGAGGACACACACGACTATGAAAGACGACTAGCCACACAGGGCACTGGGCTAGTCGTCTTCTCTTGGGTCCTGGCTTTATGCGCAGTTTCATTTTTCGTAATGTACCAACTGCCCCAAGTTTGTATTCTGTTCTGTATACTTGTACGCATTTACAGTGCAACATTTCTTCGCGTTTGACGTGCGTCAGTGTTGTGAAAGTAATAGAAATTTGGCTCTGGTACGTCTTTATTCTTGCTCACCTCAGCTCCTTGACATGATAAGAGTTACCAAGATACTGTTTGGGGAAAGACTGGCCTTGTACGTGGAGGAGGAATTACGATGGAATTTTAATTTCGCCAAAAAATGGGGGCGAGGAATGATGGGTTATTGGTCACGGGGGTGGATACAAGACCATGTTTTCGAGCGACCTCTAGTGCTCTTGTGATGGCCCAAACTTGCATTGACGGGTCGGGGTTGAGCATCGCGTCCTCCCACAGCATAGAGTTAGACAACTGCAGACCGCTAGGAGGGGGATGAGTGGTACAATATATGGGCGAAATATTCTCGTTCGGCATTACACAAGGAGAATTCGTGCCGGAAAGGTCTTACATGAATCAGGGACGGTTTATGGGGGTTATACGATGTATTACTCAGTAGCTGCCTCCAGGTGAGTTGGTAATGTTTGCTCTGTAATTTACCGGGTGGAGGATGTTTAAGCCTCTCAAGGCGATAGTGCAAAGCAATCTTGTGATACGTTTCCATGCCTTCCCCGGCCAATCTGAGGGAGAAGTCGCCCACTGGCCAATTGACGAAACCTCTGGCGTGATTGGGGGCGGCCTAGTTTTCTGAATGGCAGGAATGCGCACGAACCCAAGCCACGTGGATCTGGTGGGATGTGTCTTCGAATTTTGAGAGAATCCTTGGTATTGACGTGTGGCTTCGCCCGTTCGCAAATTTTGTAATCGCAGATTTTGAATCGCTTAGTACGTACTTGGCGCTCGTGAAGGTTGTTACAAGTGCAATGGCCTTCCTACGGCTTTCTCGGAATTGGCGGCTATAATAGAAGCTACCTTCAAAGGGAGCCGTAATGGTTGGTTATCCCGATCGTAAGGCACCTCCACCGTGGTGCTCAGATACGTTGGCATGGACTGTATAGGCACAGTATTGGCTCCCTTTCCCGTAAAAAGCTATTAAAGCTACACCTTCGTCCAGAGCACGTAGATTGCCCATATGGCGTGTACAGATAACCGATTTTAATTATTCGCGCTTGGTCCGCCCATGTTTCACTGTTTTGTTCACTAGTTTCGTTCACCAAGTTAGCAGGTAGGTTACTAACTGCTCTTTGAACCGGTGTAATGACGTCCTGTTTTCTTTCACTGGAATTAGCTGATGAAAGTTTTATTTTGCAGCGGAACGTTGCTTTCAGGCCTGTAAAATTCGTACACGTGAAAGGAACACCTTGTTTTAACAAAGCACTGAATTGCCTCGTGTCCTAGCGAGAAGCTTTCGCCAAGAACGATCTCGGAAGGAAGAACATTTCTGGCAAAGCGAGTTATTTTTGTAAATGGCTTTGTGGACTGAAGAAAAATCAGTTTTTAGGGGATGAAGTAAACATGGTCAAAGTCAGGTGTGGGGCAGCTTACGGTGAATGTGCCGCTCCTGATTGCACACTGTTGCAGGTCTCTCCTGTTTCCTTGATTTTTTTTTCGCAAGCATGCAAGGCTCAAACCGTAAAAATTAAAGTACCACATGCTGCAAGACCCTCTCCAGGCGCAACTAGAAACCAGTCTAATCCAATCAAAAACAAATTTTGAGCCCATATTTCTCACTCTCATCCGCACCTAACCGCTCCAACTGCGCTATCGAAGGCACGCGCTTCTAACCTGAAAAACGCAATTTGGAACTCTAGTAAGAAGCACCATGTTATCTTTGTTCATTCTTCGTGGGGGCAGTGAAAGGGCAAGAGAGGATAGATAGTGATGCGGCACAGGCAGTAGAAAACTAAGGTTTTTCGAAGAAAATTCCCCGCATTTCCCCGAGGGGAAGAATGTGAAAGTTCGAATGCACGAGTTGAATTTGCGCGGTTCGGTAATGTTCGCGAAAGAGAGATCACACACACACACACACAACTACAAAGAAAGAAAGATGCATTTATTCACAGACACCTATTTGTGTTGTCGTTGTACTTGATTGCTAGAGCGGATCTCAGCTTTGAAATTTCGTGTCAGTACTCCTTTAAGCGGGTGCATTAGCCCTTCTCACGCCCGATTCCTGGCCAATCCCCCACGTGGGTATGTGCCATGTCAGCGGCCAGGCAGCGCGCGCCCATCTCCCCCCGTTGCCAAGGAAGACGAGGAGATTCCTGTCCAATCCCCCACGTGGGTATGTGCTATGTCAGCGGCCAGGCTGCGCGCGCCCACCTCCACGTGCGCGGACATCGCCGGTGGACGCAGGTTCAGGGTCGCTTAAGAAGTGCATTGCACTTAAAATCGCACTAAAGCCGGCAGACACGCGGTCATTTTGTATGTTTTGTTTCACTAAAGCTTCCCCCTGTGACCTGCAGCGGCGCGTGTAGCGTGTTGATCACGTTCTTCCTCTGCTTCGCTTCATTTTTTCCATTGCAGTATGATTCGGCTATTTGGCCTTTGTTGGTGATGATTCGCCATCGTGCCATTACGAGCTCTTTCAGCCACGCCGCCCAGCACGTGTCGCTACGATGCTAGCACATACCACACGACCTAACATGGCCCTGGGTCATAGGCCCACGCCTCGTCTCACGAAGTTCGAGAAGGGCTGAGAGAACCACGGCGAGCATCCCCCAGTAGGGGGAGCCGGAGCACCGGGAGATGCCTTCGTCCTGAAGCGCACACATATGATGATGATGATGACGACGACTACGACGATGATGATCACGTTCTTAGTCATAGGGATGATTGTGGTAATTTTATTTTTGATCTCACCAGTCTCGTTGCGATTATAGTAGGTGCGAATTTCTTCAAATTCAATTAACAGCAGCAGCAGCACTGGATGATGATGCTGACGGCGATGACAACGATGGCGACGACGATGATAATGATTATCGCAGCTGCAGGAGGTGCGCCCGAGCCGCATCCACACCCACGCAGTCTGCTTCTATCAGGAGGAAGCAGACAACACGTTTTAGGACTTTCTTTCGGCGTCGCATTGCGACGCATTGCGTCGCATTGCAGTGCATTGCGACGGGTCGCAATGCACTGCAGGGAACGGGTGTGCAGACAATCAATCGTTGCATTGGCGGGGAAAAAAGGTCGTATTAGGAATGAACGCTGTGCAATCATCCACTCGTATGATCCAGGAAGTACATAATAATTTATTCCCGCGTTCTTTACCCCGAGTACCATTTACGGCGAATGAATAAAGAAATGGTACTAAGAAAGCTGATCGGTCGTCGGAAATTTATCTACTGCAAACCTATGGCGTCGCTATGTTATCCAGAACCAGGCCCTCTACTTCTCATATCCTATCACGAGGTCTGCGGTGTTCCTTGCCAAGCTAGAACGTTCGTTTGTTGTGGGAGACGACGTGTTTTAGGACTTACTTATGGCGTTGCTTTGCTAACAGCTCCGAGAGCGTTGCACACCATAGGCAAAGAGAGCTTAAGTGCACTGCGGCGGGAACGTCGCATGCGGAATGAATTCTTTACAAACATCCGCTCGCAAGGTGGAGGCCATACATAATAATGTACCTCGGGTTGTTCACCTGAAGAAGTACCATTAACGGCAAATGAGTAATGAACGACACTAAAAGCCCTGGTCGCCCATCAGAAATATATCCACTGTAAACGGGTTGCACGTGGAGAATAAGGTGGTGTCTGCTTGTTTATTTCGGGCCTCACACATATCTTATCCTGTCCGCCCTCGAAAGCTGTAGTGATTCTGGAGGTCCATCCTATCACCTTCATTTTCGTATTCATGGCGGCACTGTGGACCCGATTTTTACCCAATCAGCATTGATGACCTAGGAATACCCGTTAAGGGGGGGGGGGGAATATTTGCCCAACTACTCCTTTCTTAACGCGAAAGCGTTACGTCACTATTTAGGTTGAAAATTGTCTCCTGCAGCCGTCGTAACTGGCAGACGGCGCATAAAATGGCGGATGAAGCAAAGAGAACAGAGGTGAAGTAAAAGAGATGAAACTAAAATTGGGTTAATTTCAGTCTGGGTGGGAGTTGAACTCACGGGCTCCGGAATTGGAAACGAGAACGCATTGTGACCCGGATGCGGCTGCATGGCTTTAGCTACGTACAGACAGACCCAGTGAATGCGTTGGGGCCTCCAACACAGAGAGCTGTGTTTGAGACATGCAGTGAGGCCTACGTAAGTAATTTGAGTGCGCCAATTACACGAGCAGCAATTAGGCGACTAGCCAAGCACGTTGCCGCTTTTGGATGCGATGCTCAGAGCATCTCTTGTCGGCGGCCCTGTCCTTCCTGCGTGCGTCCGTTGTTGTCCGCGGCGTGCGTCCGTTGTCCGCAGCCACTCTCCCGCTCTCCTCTCCGATAGGGAACACTCTCTCGCGAGGGGCATTGGATTGGATTCGATTGGATTCGATTGGACTGGATTGGCTTTGCTTGGCTAGGCTTGGATTCGATTGGATTTGGATTGGATTGGATTAAAGTGGATTGTGCTGGATTGTGTTGCGTCATAGCCGAGGCAGACGCACTGGCGCCGGCGCGTGCCCAGGTGAGAGCGTGTGCTACCCAGCGCGCTCTCACTCCGCCGGTGGGCGGCGCTGCGCGCGGTGCTGCGCATGTGCAGTATTCTCTCTCTCCGCGGTTTCCTCTCCTTCGAGCGCGCTGCGCATTTATAGTGCCAAGAATATAACCGGTGTGCCGCTCTCCGGCGGCCTTTCGGTCGACGGTTGCTCTCCGCTTGCGCTTGAACCCCCTCAGCGTCGCATCACACCAGGGTTCCCGCGAGGGGAGGTGGGCGTAATTTTTTACCTCGCGATGTGCCGACTCAGAGTAACGGCGAGGAGAAAACGATGAAAATTGAAAAGGATGAAAGTGGGGTTAGTAAACGAGGGTTGACGAAAGAGTGTAAACTAAGGGAAGGAAGAAAGAACGGTACAAGTGTTTTTCTCCTTGTTTCTTCGTCCAGCCTGACGCGCTGTTCTTATTTAAACTTGCAACTGCGTGAACGCAACCCTCCACGCTCATTAGCTGGCGTCTGAGAGAGGCCATCCTAGGGGACGTTAGCAGGTGGGAAGGAGGAGGTCTCACCGCTGATTGGCTAACAGGCCACGTGAGCACCCCCTTTCCTGGGCTCCCAACCGGCAGGGGGAGCTCATTACCCATGACTGGCAAGAGAGGATGTTGAACGCGGGAAGATCGAGAGGCAGCCGAAGTTCGCGCCCGAGTCCCTGACCTTCGCTGCGGCCGGGCACCGCCTCTTATGTCTGCCGGAGCATATGCGTTTCCGTGAGCCAAGCATGATTCTGGCCACAGATGCTTGCAACAACCTCACAATCGAGCATATCGCGAACCATGGCAGGCACGCATATTACAAGTGGTTCCATTTCCGACGAAGCAGGAAGATATTCGTGCATAAAGCATTGTAAGCACCTCTGGCGAGCAGGGGTGGCAGCAGCGTGGCTAGTTTGATCCGACGATAAGGCGACAGTCAGAACATCGAGACGGGTCAGCCGGATGTGCCGACGCACCCTCGCTATCTGCGGCGTACCTATTCATAAATCGCGCTGGCATGCAGTTTTGCCCGGTCCGGCCACCGCTGTCTTGCTCCGTTTAACATTTGGAGCAGCTGTACATTGTACACGTCAACGGTACTAGGCAATGTCATTGTAAGCAAGGATTAACACGGTGCTCTAAAACTCCTGAGCCTTTCTTTGAGCGGCGACATGCGCTGTAAGGTAGACGTGTACAGAAATGTGTTTGATGGTTAGTTGTAGAGTCCTCAAAGCAATTTGAACGGAGTTCACGGTCTTTTATTCAAAATTTCTTGGACGTTTTCATGCGAATCACTGGAGATATCTCTGAACAAGAAGGCGGGCGGAGCACATACTCTCCAGAAATACGCAATGTACAATGTGCGCGTTTTTCCACTCAGACAACACTTAATTGGACGATTTATTGGATAAGCAGTTTATAAATTGGACGCTCCACATAGAACATACCATTAGCCAATCTAACCACATGCTGTGTTATCTGCGCCGTAACTTCTCAAACTCTCCAACCTCATTGAAACTTTTGCTTTATAAAACACTATTCAGGTCTAAATCGAGTGGGCTACGCCAGTATAAGACCCCTGCCGCGATAATCTAATTACTGCTCTTCAAATGGTACAAAATAACTCTGGTCGCTTCATTCACTCTAACTGTAACGCTACTGCAAGCATCTAGTCCATGAAATCCATTATCGGGCTGCCATCTTTAGCTTCCCGTCGATCCACTTTTCGTCTTACATTGTTTCACGAACTATCATCCCACCGTACGCAACCAACTCATTAATCAACCGCAATACGTTTCTCGCCGAACCGATCACGCTCACAAAGTTGGGATCGAACATAGCAGTACACGACAGTTTTCTGAAGAATTCATCCTGAGAACATCACGTGATTGAAACCGCCTTCCCCCAAATGCTGTGGCGATAAATGATAACCGTTTACTTCACAATGCATTAGCCAATATTGTATAACCAGGCTAATTTGTTTTGCTACCATAGTTGCTGTATTCCCATGTATTAAGTGCGAATGCACTTCTTAAGCGAGCCTGAAGCGTCCGCCGCCGTCCGCATAGCAACAGCTGCGGGTGCGCGCGCTCCTCGTCTTCCTTGGCAACGGGGGGAGATGGGCGCGCGCTGCCTGGCCGCTGACATGGCACATACCCACGTGGGGGATTGGCCAGGAATCTCCTCGTCTTCCCTAGCAACGGGGGGAGATGGGCGCGCGCTGCCTGGCCGCTGACATGGCACATACCCGCGTGGGGGATTGGCCAAGAATTGGGCGTGAGAAGGGCTAATGCACCTGCTTAAAGGAGTACTGACACGAAATTTCAAAGCTGAGATCCGCTCTAGCAATCAAGTACAACAACACAAATAGATGTCTGTGAATAAATGCATCTTCTTTCTTTGTAGTTGTGTGTGTGTGTGTGATCTCTCTTTCGCGAACATTACCGAACCGCGCAAATTCAACTCGTGCATTCGCACTTTCGCATTCTTCCCCTCGGGGAAATGCGGGGAATTTTTTTTGCCTTGTTTGTGTAGCCCACTCCCCTGAAGGCAAAAATAATTAATTAATTAATTAGTAAAAATAATATTCCTAGGTTCGATCCCTGCATAAATCAAACAGAAAACTACACCCTCAAAATTGCCCGATTGCCTGTCTGTGCGTCCGTGCCTCGTAATGGTTGCAATTCTCGTAGCACCCATCGGCGATACGCACCGGCGAAGCCGTCTTAAGAAACGCATTCGCCGTTGATGACACTAAACGAAACAGGTCAAGCACTTCACCCTTATACATTTTCGCTTAAATATCTTCTGCAGTGCGTGTTTATTCGTCAACCCGTACTACCACACATGCCCTTGACAAAGCCTTTTTTCCCCAAGCTTGCGGTAACCGCGTCGTAGCCAGAACAAACAACGGAGCAGAAAGCTCCGAGGAGAACAGAGGGCTCAGTGAAAAGGCCGATAAGCGAGCGATAGTGAAAAGGGAAATAGAGGAGCGAAGCCTGCAAGGGGGCTAAGCCTCGTCAACCAGGGAAACTATTCCCACAGTCATGGATACGGGATGAGCTCTTTGTGTCCTTAGATTGCTCCGCAAGTCGTCGCCCACCTCACGGTTGTCCTTCCCATGGATGTCCTTTCCAGTCAAGCTCCTTCGACAGGGCTGTGATTGCACTGATTACACCTTTGCTGGCGGAGGCGGTTTTATCCTGGGCTTGGGCGCTCCTCGACAAGCTACGGTTTAAACCGCGGCGCGCATCGATTTTGCCCCGGCTATTTCGGTTGCCTCGAGGGAATGACGGTGAAGGGGTTCACAGAAGGGATGCAGAGGCGAAGAGCGGGAGCGGGGAGAGCGTTTTCGTATGCACATCGCCAATGTCAGCGCTTTGCTACCTTCCGCCATCCGCCCTTTTAGGGACGGAGCCCCTTACGGGCTGGGGCTGTTAGCGTATCCTGTCGTCGTCATCTTAATCGTCGTCTTATGTAGTGACCGTACTAAAACACCTACTAAAACTCATTTACGCCTCGCGCTAGAACATAACGCGTACTAAGGAAACACCGGGACACTCGTTTACGCCTCGCGCTGGAGCGCTTCGTACTTCAACGACAAGAGACTTTTACAGCAAAGCTGCATACTTGTATTCCCACCAACGGTTTCACCTCCGTTGGCAAAAGCGCCAAGGCGCCAAGAATACACTTGTACGCTGAATGCTTCGCCCCTCCCCAAGTTTCATGTTAGTGGAGATGGCCCGGGATTTTTTTTAGGCAACCGGGATTTTTTTTCGACCATGTTACGGACTGGTTTGTGATATTTTGATGAGTCACTAAACTAATTTGTAAACATTTTCTTATAACGTTACCACATTAACCTCTAGTTTAGGTAGGCCGTGTTCGGTGGTTTTCCGAACGATTTACGTGCATTTTTTTAAACGAGAGAAGTGCGTCTGCAAATTCCACCGCCGTCGCTCCCTCTTTCCCTCCGATTTGGCGAAGTTGGCTGTGACGACACTCTGGCAGGTCCGCATGGGTAAATTTGACGTATTGCTTTTGATAAGCCTTGAAAACAAAATAGTACTGCGTTCAAATTGAGAAAACAGCCTTTCGTAACTCCCCAAGCTCCGCTTCAATCTCAAACGATATTTTTTAACCCAAGAAAACAGAATAGATGTTCGAAAACTTTCAAATTTTGCTCTACGGTTAAGTAATAAGGGCATGAGGGACGTATTAAAGGCCAGTAATAAATATATGGTTACGAGTGCGTCAACTGCACGTCAGCATTCATGCGATACGATCAAACGTAACTATAGGCCCCACTACAGTGGCCCATTCGGGCTTCTTGGTGGTGGCTTCGGTAGGCGCCGCCAGTCGCACAAAGGGGATTCTGTGACGTCACAGAGACGTTACCGGAAAGCGGCGGGGGTGTCGCCACTGCTTCATCTGTTTTCTTTCATACCCAGATTACTTGCTTGGGGTTTGCAATAAAATGGGAGCCATTGTTATCGAAACAAAGTGGTCTTTCCAGTGAACTAAACTTGTATTTTGTCTTCATAGCCTGATCAACGAAGACTGGACTTTCAACTTAGGAAACGAGCGCGAAACTGCAACAGCGTTCTGAAAAAAAAAATCCTCTAGAACAATGGGAGACTACTATGCCCAGTTCCACAACGAGGCCACACGTCACAGCAGTCGTTGTAATCGAAGCTGCCGCTAGGGGATCCGAGGAATCCTGGCTGACGGCTGAAGGGGGAAGAAGAGGTCTATTTTTCAAAACCTATCTTGGGCATCAAATGAAGTTATCTCTCTCTCTCTCTCTCTCTCTCTCTCTCTCTCTCTCTCTCTCTCTCTCTCTCTCTCTCTCTCTCTCTCTCTCTCTCTCTCTCTCTCTCTCTCTCTCTCGCTCTCGCTCTCGCTCTCGCTCTCGCTCTCTATCAAAAGTTTGGTTTCATAAGTTGTTACCTTTTCTTTGTTATGCTCACGACAACATAGTTCACTGCGTAACTCAGTTGACACGCCCACCATGCGTGCAGTAATTACCGCTTGTACCTTGCGATGAACGACTGAAGGTAAAGAAAATGGAAACGCATAGCTAGCCGCTTTTTGCCCGTCGACAATCGATGCGTCTATAAAAGCCGGACCAAGCGCTTCCTTTATCGCCTCAAGGCAGTGATAATCATCAGACCGAGAGCGTTTTTTATCTCACAATTCTCTATACTGAAGCGTAAGCGTCGATGTGTTCACAAGTGCGCCGTTATCAAACGAGGCTTTTCTACTTTTCTGAGTTTTTTTAAAAGCGGTATTTTGTCGCTTCGTCGTTCCTCTCAAAGAATTCCAATATTTCATGGCACCCGCCTCTTGACGCCTATGATAACAACGTCGCCGTTCTCGTTCTGCCAAAAATTAAAGTGACCACAGTGGGCCATGTTTTTTGAGGACGTGGCTTTAAAGTATGTGGCCCGAGATGACTGGGAGGCACAAACTAACGAACAAATAAGGCCACACTCTATATCGGGTACCTCTTTTCCATGCTGCTATATCTCTAGTGGAATCTCACGAATTTTCCTCTCCGCGCATTTTCCAACGATTATTTCGTGACGAGTGAACAAAGGGAGTAAGGAAGAGGCCTACAGGCATCCAACGTTGTGTTCCTGTTCGCGACACGCTGCTTTTACCGGTTCGCAAACTATAAAACGCACGTCTCTGCCAATGCGAAGGCGAATGTTTTGTAAAAATGGGCGCCCCGATCTTTCGATCCGTGTGTGTTGCACTGCAACCGGGCCATTTCGATCGTTTTTTTAACGAGCCTTTGACCTTGCGAGATGTGACAGGGGCGCGCGTGCCCGAAGATGAGAACCGCGCTATCCTTGGTGTTCTAGATGCTTATCGTCTCTCACGAACCCACTGAGTTCTTGCGTTGTTCTGCCGGCTTTTAATTCATATAATACCCGAGTACGTTATCCTTGCTTATGCCACTATGACCAAGTTCATAATCATCTTCGGCATAATCATAATCATCCCCCTAAACATCACAGTAACGACTATATTCATCATCATTTTCATCGTAGTCGTCGGTTTCGGGGGCGCAGCCCTTAATCTCGTGAAAACGTGGATGTGCTTTTACCTGACGATTGTAGCGGTTTAGTAGTGATGTTCTTAGCAGCGATGCTGACACCGGGAACAAGATATGGGCTAACGGCGACCCTGGCGGCATAGGGACGAATTTTAACGAAACTTTTCCTTACCTCTTCTGCCGCAACAATCGAAATTTTGGTCAAAACCAACGTTCATAATCTTGTGATGTAAGCGGGAGGGCTGAAAATGGCACTCTCTTTACATTTATCTACCCTCCCCTGCATGCATGCAAAGGCGATTCACACTAGTCACCTCAGAAGGGATAGAAAGGTGTCTAAGTATAGTTAAAAATGACGTCACGTGGGTAACCGGGGTAGGAAATCAAAGGTGTTTGGGAATGAGCATAGACGCGTCGAGGAATAATGAATAATACTGGTCCGTGCGAGTAATGAACAATTTAAGTGCACGAATGTTCATGTAGTCGAGCCGTGATTATGCGCAGCGAATCGAACCAAGCTATTACCTTCTGCCTTCCTGCTGAAATTATTCGCACGCCGGCTGAAATTATTCGCACACTATAAGGACGCGACCTTTCACCGGCCATCTTTGTCGCTGGAATGACTCTTTCATGCGTGTTAAAAGATCATATGCGCCGTCTTAAAAAAGTATGAGTTAGCGTAAGCGTGCTTAGCAAACAAAGTATGCAATCAAGTATTTGCGAGACTAACAGCTTGAATTTCTTTTCATTGTGTTCGATCTTTAAAAAATGTATTTGTAGAGTGAAAACTCCCTTGCAGCTCTCCAAGGCTAGCATTCTGTGCAGACCTCATTAAAAGTTAGTGATGACATTACACACATCCTGTCTCAGTAGTAAATTAGCGCACACGGCAATCAGCGGAGCTCACATACTGTGCCCACATTGTTCAAACCCAGAAATTTATTTGCCAGTCTTTCTTGCGCGTTCAGAGAAGAGTGCGCCTGTGTCTGCTGCAGAGGTCTGCTACAGTAAAAGTCACGGCAAATTGGTGCCACAGCTTCGCATGGCCTCTTCAAGGCGTTTTCCAATCCTTGAATTTAAGTTCGAGTAATGATGCACTCTTCTAGACCCACTGAAAGGTATTACCTGCGCACAAGAAAAAAAAGAAAAAAAAAAGAAAAACGATCTTCTAGCGCCCGTTACTCATGTACGCTTAATTTAAGTCATTTTAGCGCTCAATAATAAGGCTTACAAAAGAGCATATTTACAAAAGAACAAAGCTTTAAACGCTTTCTTTCGTTCCTTAAGAATTTGGTTGCATTCAGTACCCTGACGCTAATTTTTTTCGTAAGTTTAACAATATAGATGGGATTCACTGAAAAAGCTTAGCTGTCAATTTCTTCGCTTGGCAACACTGAAAACGGCCACGGGCATGACCGAAGCGCCATTGAGCTTGCACGCCACAGAAAAAAAAAAAAAAAAAAAACACCGGCCTACGCGTCGTCTGCCCAGTTTCGACGCGATTCTCAATGGTGGTGTCAACAGAGATGTTATTAATCGCACTCAAACTGGAGTCGAGACCACGGTGGTCGAGACATTACTTTGCGTTCGGTGGGGTAGAGTTTGAAACGTGCAACACACATCATGTGCTTAGCACGGACAAGTACCGCAATCCCACGGAGCCCGAGGTAACCAGTGACTGGGAACTCGCATGGTTTATCCTACTTTATTCGAGTCCCCCTCGCGGGGAGATGGGCCCTTTTTAAAGCGAAAGCTTTCTTAGGGGTACCGATGGCGTCGTGTCAGAAAACTGATGCATTTTCGCACAGACAGGTTGGGCGACCGAAAAGCTCTGATAAGATCTCTCGATACAGAGCGCGGGCGTCGAAACCTGGCTTCCACTGTTTCCAAATGGCTACTCGAAAATCGCACAAAAGGAGCGGTTCTAGATAAGACAACACATGCATCGATCATGAAGAAGGTGTACAATGATGTACCCTTATCTGATAAACCACATATCGGTATACATTTAGGTCGTTCGCAGATGCGTTCACTTAGTGCGCAAAAAAATCGCCGCATGGGTTCGTTCTTCGCTTGCGATTTGGGTCTTTGTAGGTTTGGAAATTGATTAGACGCACTTTCAGCGAAAGTTGGACGCACCTTCAGCTTTCGCGTTTGGCGCACTTTTGATGTGAGAGAGCTTCTCTCAACTTTCTTTACGAAGGGATGGTAGATATTATTTTTTAAAAATAAAGGAGACGCTTGAACGTGAAATCACCGATAAAGTCTCCCTGTGGTCACGCTCGTCCGACTGCGTCAACGGGCCCCCACGAACGCGGAAAAAGCGGACCTTTAGTGCGTACTCTACTGCTATCACGAACCCTGTAGCGGAGAGACTGTGTGCTGAGACCTGGTTGAATTTTCACTCTCAGGTTTCAGTGTTGTTCAGTAGATTTTGGCTCTGCTCCTCTAACACGAAAACCGTGCAAGGTTCGACCGGAGAAGCCTCGTACGTAATAAAGTCGCGTGTGGACGGACAGCGCCTTTGTTCTCGAGAGAGGCGAAGCACGAACAAAGCAGCCACGACTTATTCTGGCCGCGCGTGTGTGTACACAAGAGCCCCACCTGTGAAAAATGTGCAGAGGAGGTGCCCCGTCCTCGGGTCCGGTTGCGAGCGCGGAAATTGCGGCATTCCTTTTCCGATCGCGTGTGCTGGTGGAGAAAGCCATTTGCATGTTATAAGGGTTCCAGGCGTTGCCTCTCTCGGTCAACGGTTTCTGCTGGTTGATGTTTAGGACCACGCAAAAATGTGTGATTCACTGGACTTTTACGAGCTGTTGAATTTTTTTATTTGACCCTAGTTCTAGAGCTACAGGCGTGATAACTATCATCATCATCATCATCATCATCATCATCCTGTTTGTGTCGACTACAGTACGAAGGCGTCCCTCATGCTCCTCTAGGTGTTGCTGTATTTCGAAGCCGTAGGCCATTCTGTGCCTCTGAATTTTCTTTTTCGTACTCCACCGATTTAATAGCCTTCTTATACTTCTAGTTCAGTCTCTCAGTAGCCATTGAGTTTGGGTTGGTTTGTGTTCGTGTGTGTTTTTGTGCCTTCGCTTTTATCGCCCAACTACTGTTATCGCTTTGTTGTTGTAGCATTATTCTAGGTATACCTGTACCCACTCTCCTTTGTAAGGGCCCTTGGCGTTGGGGTAAAGCTTTGATTGATTGTAGTGTCTAACGCGCCGGCGCAAGGCAGGCGATGAGGGGCGCCGTAGTGGAGGGCTCCGGATTAATTTTGGCCACCTGGGGATCTTGAACGTGCGCCGAAATCTCGTACACATGGGCGTTTTTGCTTTTCGCCTCCATCAGAAAAGGGGCCGCTGCGACCGGGAATCGAACCCGCGATCTCGGGCTCAGCAGCGCAACGCATTAGCCACTGAGGTTGGGGGTAAAGCGAGCGAGCCTGACGACGTCAGGTTCGAAAATGCCTTCTATGTTCCTAACGAACATTCCATTCCTTCGCGCACTCTTATCGTCTTGCTAGTGACATGCATTTAATTTCCAGAGGAGAAAACAAGACAGCCATAACAAAAGTTTGCATTGGTCTTACTAAAAATATTCGCGTTATGCTCGTGCCCTTCCTTTGTCCAACTTATCGTTATTCTCCAAAGCGGTTTGCCAAGCGTCAGGCTTGTTTAGTTAAAGATTTGTTTCATGTTAAATTCTTTGTGGGATCCGTATTAGATGCAGGTTCGGTTCGGCTTTTGCGACGTTAGTCCAACGAGGCAGAACACAGAACAAAATGATACTGCTGTCTTTGTTTTATTTCAAGAGTTTTCAACACTCTTACCGGGCCACAAACTAGCAAAATATCACACGTCTGTCTCTGACTACCCATATTGTTTGTTTTTATACATGTCGTTCTGTTAACAGCGGCCGAACGCACACGCCGGAATTTAAAAGTGGCTAGCGAGGCGTGTGAACAATCCCGGCTGCGGGAAACGTTTCTTTTTCATGGGGCGCTTCTTGGAAACACCGAGGCCCCAATTTTCGAACCTCGTACGTGAGGAGCGTAGGCGTAAAAATGTGCTTGCTTGTTTTCGAAGCAAAATACGGAGTAAAACTTTGCTTTTAATATAAAAGCAAAGTTTTACTAGTAAAACTTTGCTTATTTATAGATACAAACAGCCCAATTCCGTATGTGTGGGAATTTGGCAAATCATTTCACCCGTCTACCCCAGGTGTCGCTTCGGCGCGCTAGAAGCGGACAATGAATTTAGGCTTTTCTACCCTTTGTAGACGGCAATAGCAGAAGCCCAGTGAGAAGCCCAGTGTAATGCACGGATATACAGCTCAGCGTTATGGATGGAAAAGGTGTTACCACACCGAGGCATAGGTTTCAACAATTGCAAGCCAAAGTTTCGTAAATACTGGAGTGATAACGACATAAAGCTTTGTGTGACAAATCACAATTGAATTACGAATTGCTTGAACATGACTTCTTTATCTCAAACCATTAGCATGTTCTGTATGTGTTTTATGGTACAGTAGGGGCAAAGGCCGACGACCGTTAAAATGAAAAGATGAGTACGTGGAAGAAACGGTAGTCCTGCAGTACGCTTCGGGGAGGGAAAACACGGCACTTCTGATCGTTTATCAAGCAGGTTATCAGCGATTGGCTCATAATTTTAATTTTCGCGCTTCTGAAATTTTTGTTGTTTTTGTGTTCCATTATACTAGAAAACATTGGGATTTATCCTGCGGTTTTCAATGCTCCTAAACTATTTTGTGTTTGTTTTCTTTCCAGCTCCATCATTAACCTTAGCTTAAACATAATTTCGAAGAAACCTTGCTATCCCGAGGACGCGGCTTCGATTCCCGGCCACGGCTGCCGCTTTTCTGAAAGAGCCGAAAAGAAGAACGCCCATTTGTCGAGATTTCTGCGCACGTTAAAGATTCCCGGGTGATCAAATTTAATCCGGAGCCCTCCACTACGGCGCGCCTGATGTCCTGGGTAGCTTTGACGGGTTAAAACTCAAAATAAATTACACAAACAAACAGCGCCTTCTAGTAAGTTACAGCAGCTGCCAATCTGTCTAGGAAATGTATACTGAGTTGCTTGTATCGGTGTAGACACTCTCGATATCGTCTCCACGAGGTGCTCGCTTCGCTGTCTTCGTGAAACGGGGTTAAGACGACGGATGAGTACAGAACCGCATAGCCGGAAAGAAACGTGTAAAAGGGATGCAAGGCCGCAAGACCACCAGAGAAGTCATACGGAAA
Source organism: Haemaphysalis longicornis (assembly GCF_048455015.1). Lineage (NCBI taxonomy): Eukaryota > Metazoa > Arthropoda > Arachnida > Ixodida > Ixodidae > Haemaphysalis > Haemaphysalis longicornis. The sequence goes on along the minus strand of NW_027526225.1, from coordinate 71,286,439 downwards.
AATTAGTCCAGTGTTTACATACCTGCATATGTTAGAACATATGCAGAATCTAGAACACTGTTTACATACCTGCATATGTTACATATACCAACGGAAAGCCGTTGAATATCTGAGCTGGCGTGGGATAAAAAAAATAAGTATGTGAAAAACTGTTTCAGCGCTTTTCACTCTGTTCCCGGTAAACTTCTTAAGAATTTCAGTAATATTGACCTCCTACACCATAATCACAAAGTGCTCATAAAATCTGAAGCCGTTTGTATCAGGCGTCGGCATTACTTATTAGGCCTGTTCGGTTCGAAAGACGTGTACTTTGAACAAGATGTTTTCGCTCTTCTTTTGGCGTCGCAGGGTGAAATCCTCGAAATTTGTACGGGGAGCAATTATTAGTAAAAAAACTACCACCTCCCCTCGCGGGAACCCCTGTGTAGATGCGACGCATAGGGGGTTCACGTTGCAGCGTTGGACAGCGGAGGAACGGCGCTGGAACGATGGAGCGGATCGGCGCAGGCATCGCGTTTTATAGCGTGCATAACGGTGAGGGGACGCGCCGGTGCCAGTGCGTCTGCCGCGGCTATGACGCAACACAATCCACTTTAATCCAAATCCAAGCCAAGCCAATCCAATCAAATGCCCCTCGCGAGAGAGGGGCATCGGAGAGGAGATGGGGGTGAGCGGCGGAGAGCGCAGCTCGCGCGGCGAGGAGAATGGGGGAGGGGCGGACGACAACAACGCCGACGACGCTGCATGGACAAGGCGAGTGAATGAGATGCAGTCGCATCTAAAATGAATTGGATAAATCCATCAGTGAAACATTTATTAGAGAATCTTTAAAGGAGCACTGACACGAAATTTTCGTGTTACGTTTTTTCCGCTGCTATGCGTGCCTACCAGCCCACTAATCATAGAATGACAGATTCGACGGTCGAGCGCAGCGTAAACATTCGTTTACGGCGTCGTTTATTCGTGCCAGTTTCGGTTTCGACAAAAAAACGCCGAGCGGCCGCCATTGCAGGACGTATCACGTGACGTCACCATTCTTGCCGTATCGCTGCCTCTCTGGAAGCGCGCGCGAGCGAGCGCACGCGCGCGCCCAGACCGGCGGAGGTCTTCGCCGTCCCCACAGGCCCGGGCACCATGACGTCAGTCCCAAAACCATGACGTGTACACAGGCCCGAGCAGCGCGCGCCAACCACAGCCAGCGCGTCGGCTTCGTCACGGGAGCCCCGACGTCGGCAGTTTGGGGCAAGTAGCAGATGATGTCATGTCGTCCGCTCTGGGCTTTCTCGTGCGGGCGAAGTTTAAATTGGATTTTAAATACGTTTCGCTGAACGGTTGCTGTTGAAACTTGCTGGGAGATATCTCCTGATAAAAAGGAAGCGTTTTACATAGTTATCTCAGCTTTGAAATTTCGTGTCAGTACTCCTTTAAGAACACCAATTTTTGTTCCGAAACGCCGAACCGCCCAATAGTGTTGGTTAGGGCGAAACCATGAAACTTTGATATCCGTAAGGGCTATACATATCAGTAAAAAGCCCTTCGATATGGGAAGGGGTGAGCGAGATAATCACGAATGTAAGAAAACACAATTTCCATCTTTCCTCGGCTAGTATTACAGTTTCCAAAAATCCCGCCTTAGTGAGCCCCTACGCAGTCAGACAAATGTACTACCGAAGTTTCAAGTCTTAGGTGTAGCAGCGTTGTCTGGGCGTGGATGAATCAGTTAGTGAGTGAGTGAGTAAGTGAGTGAGTGGTCTGTCTGTCTGTCTGTCTGTCTGTCTGTCTGTCTGTCTGTCTGTCTGTCTGTCTGTCTGTCTGTCTGTCTGTCTGTCTGTCTGTCTGTCTGTCTGTCTGCCCAACCCAACCAGAGGCTCGTACGCACGGCCACCGCAGCCAGTATTATCGACGTCACCCCTCCACACAACCTGTTTTGTTCTGTGTTCTCACGCGCTGGGTCCGCATACCAACTGCGAAAACCTTTGCCCATGTGCCCTATTCATTTCTAACACGATCAAAATCAAGGAAGGAAGAAAATGAACGCGACACAGCGCCGCACGTGCCACTCAAGGTCAAAGACGCCGCCTAGGGGAAAACCGTGTGCAAATTTGACACACCGACGTTTTGGGGTGACGCCACGAAGATGTTCACGCTTACCCGCCGATCACGGGAAAACCGCCGGACGGCAAGATGCAACACGTGAAGGACAAAGAAGGAACGAGAAACTGAGCTTATAGGAATGAGGACATGGGCACTTGTGAGGCATTCTAGTTTTGATTGATTGATTGTAGGGTTTAACGCACCGTCGCAACGCAGGCGATGAGGCGCGCCGTAGTGGAGGGCTCCGGATTAATATTGACAACCCGGGGATCTTTAACGTGCGCCGGAATCTCGTACACAGGGGCGTTCTTGCTTTTCGCCTTCATCATTAAAGCGGCCGCCGCGGCCAGGAATCGAGCCCGCGTCCTCGTGCTCAGCAGCACAACGCTTTAGCCACTGAGCCACCGCGGCGGGTTGAAATTTTGTAGTCGTGACAGCCGTCACTTGCCGTGCCGGGTAATCTACAAGGCCACTTGGAAACCTAGCAGCACTAAGAGAATTAGTTGCAAAGAATGTCGCGTGCTGTCTAATATTGATAATCGGTATACAGTGCATAGTTCCTGACTGGTGTTATTCCCGCAACGTGTCATCTGCTTCTGCAGAACAAAATAGCTCACTAACTTGTGGGAAATTATTGCACTTCCCTGTACTATCCATGGGATTCATCGGTTCTGTGAAGAGCAGAGGAGGTCGTTCTGCTCTGTCAACCAATAAATAACAGCAGTTAGGATCTTTCTTCGGTCGGCAGTTGTCTTCAAGCAGAAGTTACTGATTGTGCCTCTTCCACCAGAGGCTGTTGTTACCACTTAAAAAAAAAAACTCGTATAAGTGTAGAAAACTACTACAAATACTCTCGCTGGTAATACTACAGCATTGCAGCCGACAAAAGCGTGGCAGCCGAATGTATTTACACCACGATACACTTGAGCATGACTAGGCACATTCGTGTGTTTATTTCGCATTCTTAGCAGAAAGCATTTCCCCAGCTTTGAGAGCTTGGCTGCCACTCTGAGTAAGAATGCTGAGCTCATTTCGAAGGTCCTGGACATACCCGGTACCGTCCCCAAAGGACGGGTTGCTTATAGAGCCATTACTGTCTGACAATCTGCCATTCTGCCTGACATAAAACTCCTGGATTCCTTGGGCTAAAAGAACTGCCTAAGGTTCTGACAACCAAACATTCTAATATTCCAGATGGAATCTGGTCATGGAGCGTCCAGAAAAAGAAGCGCGCTCCTGAAACTTCTTTGACAGTTGAGTATTTTTTCGCACACAATTATCGACCGAAATGAGGTACAACTTCAAGCCGCAAATCATTGACATGGGTCTGGCTTGTGATGGCCTTTAAGCTGTTCTTTCTGTCTTAAATCGCCCTGAATTTCACGTAAATCTTAAAATAGCAACTCTGGTGTGGCTAATCTTTGCAGTGAAAATAAAATCACTTTCCCACAGAACAAGACTTGTCTGCTGTTTTTACTACTAGTCAAAAATTTGCCGTACATTATGCTGCCTAAATAAATACAAATTGAACCTATATGTGCTTAACGGAAGTTTTTGGTGCCTCTAAATGCCTAAATATCATTTTTCAGTGCCTGGTATAGGCAGTTAAAACCTTGATTTTTCGTGCCTAAAGTTCCGGTCTCTAGTGATCACTGACGGAAAGGAAGTTGAGTTGTAGTATCGTTGTGGTGTCGTGGCATGGCATTTCAATGACCCTATGTTGAGCAAGACCAGAGTGAGCTCGTCGTTTTGGTAGACGTTTTCGTACGCCACTCTCCAAGCGCGACTTTTTATCGTCTCTAGCGGATGCTTTGCACGCCAAGCCTCTCGAAGCGCGGCCTCTTTCCCGGGCGCACGTACGAACTATCCACGGCCACCGGTCGGGCCATGTGCAGTCAATGATCACCTACACCAGCTTCGACATTCAAGTCGCGGCTCCTGATACGCTGCCACCCTTTTCTGCGGCTAGACCGCCCTGGCTCTACCATCACGTGACGGACAACAAGCATCTGGCAAGACCTCTGGCCTTCATCAACCTCCGTATGCAGCCCTTCTTCATGTCGGTCACTGAGCGCCTGCGACGCGGCCACGACTCATGCAGGCTTTCGTGGACACCGGTGCACACGACTCTCTCGTAACCACAGCCTTGGCTTCTCCCTCTCACCCAATCTTAAACCAGAGCTGCGCCAACGAGACCCTCCGCCCTCTACCAAGCCTGTTGGCAGAACTTACTGCTATTCGGGATGGTCTCCAAGCGCTTGCATCGACAGTAACTACCGGCGTGAAACTGGAAATTTACGCGATCTACGTCGCGTTGCGCGTAGCACCAGCATGTCGGCACGTATTCACGCGATCCTGGACACATACCCATGCCCTGTGCGTGTTTTGTGGGTTCGCTGGGACATGCTTCCTGCCCACATAGCGGCGGATCGCGGCTGTCGCCGTATAGACCTTCCACGGCCGCTACCACTTCTTGCGGTGTCCACCATAGAAGAACTGCTAGTGGAAAAGGAGAACCTCCGCTGCGCCACGCATGCTTTACTTCCACCGCGTGGAACTGACCTCCCCAGTGGGCTCGCTCGCTGGGAGGAGGTCCTGCTGCGGAGGCTTCGAGTTGGGGTGGCCTTATCCCCAGCAGTGACCCACGCTTGGCCTGCCCGCTATCATTCACCGTTTGCGGACACCTGTCCCTTTTGTACGGTCCCTGCCTCCGAAGCCGACACGAGCCACCTTCTATGGACCTGCCCTGCCCTTCAAACCTCTCGTCTGCAACACCTCCGGGGCACAGGGCTCCATCCTGGAAGACCCCCTGATCTACAGCGGTGGATATGGGGCCCTCAGTAACGGTCGCTGCTGACTTTTCTGCGTGAAACAAATGTGATGTTGTATATATAACTGTTATGCCGTAAGGCAAACTATCGCAAAAAAGCTTACGGGAACTGTAAATAAACAATTTCAAACTGAATGCATACGTGGTGGTGGGTCGCGAAGGCCTTCAGTGCTTACACAGAAAGAAATCCTTCAGCTGCGCTATGGTTCCAGCGCTGCGCGACGAATGCAAGCTGCGCCAATTTTAACAGCGAAGCTGTTTAGCAAATCGTAATTTTTTGTGTCCACAGTTAAAAATACCAAGAAATGCAATCCAAAAATACACAAAAATGGCAGTGCTATAAGGTTATGGAATGATCTTCCTGATAACATAGCATCTGACTCTAACCTCGATTCGTTCCGTCGAAAGTTACTCTTACGTTTATCTTGATAGCTTGATATTTCAATAGGCTGTTTTTGTTTTTGTATGTGTGGCACGTGCAGTACGCCGTGAACTTCTCAAAAGCCACGTTTTGCGCTTTGTTTTTTTGTTGTTGATTGAATTCTTATCTTGTATTGTCAACATGATTTTGCTCGAAAATTACGGTACCTATCTTCTTGATATCCTTACCTTTTTGTTCAAAGTTTTAGCCATTTTTATTACGCATCGTGTGTCATTTGTAAACTGCATTCTACTTTGTTTTTGATTCGGTATGCTGATTTATGCATTTTGTTTTGCTACACAGTTTTCCTTGTTGTTAGTACTTTTTACGCATTACTCCTGTATCTTCGAGACAAACGTGTACTTTTTCTTTTTCTGCCCCCCTTACTCAAGGCCCTACACAGAGGGCTTGTAAAATACTCGTAAATAAATAAATTAAATAAATTGCCGAGCGCGCGAACGTCAGCGTGGGACTCGCGGCGACTGCTTGGTAGCTAATAAAACAAAAAAAAATGCTTAACGCTCGTGTGTGCGTGCCTCGCGACGACCGCCCAGCGTTCCCGGTGCACGTTTGTCAAGCCAAGCATACTCACGGAGATTGGCCAAGACTGGTCAAAATAAAACTCCAGTATTCGCCGTAATAATGGAAACACTTGCTTGGAACAAGAAAGACTCCAGCGTTCGCCGTAATAGTGGCGGAACTTGCTCGGAACGAGAAAGATACGTTATGGCGCACGCCCCTCCAAGGTGATGTCCAATGATTACCACTTCCAAAAAAATAAATAAAAGAAGCTCACACTTATAGCAACAATGATGGAGTAAAGGTCGTTGCGGCAGCCAAAAAGAAGCAAATCGGCTGTAACCGTGGACTTAAGCCGTCGTGGTGGTCGTGAAGGTTATATAGCTTCGCTACCTTCAGGTCTTACACGATAGTGTGGGCTTCCTTTTTTTCTTTCTTCTCTCTTTTTCTATCTCTTTAACACTCTTCCCTCTCTCCCTTGACTCCCCCTCTGCTGCCCCTCCGCCGCACTAGGTTGTATGCAGGTGGGCTCCCCGCTGAGCTCAATAATAACAATGATGAAATATCCAGTGCTCTTCGTTTCCTTTTCCTTTCTCTCAAGCCACAAAAACACATCCAATAAGACCTCCTCAAGAGGTGAAAAGTAACGACGTGGACGAACAGCATGCCCGTGCCGATGATTGGAGAGCAGAACGAGCTTCGGAGGGCGGGCTGGTCAAGTGGGGACAAGCGCGGCCGCAAAGTTAAACAAAAGGTTCAGCAGCAGACCAATAAAAGGTCCCATTAATCTTTTGCTTCCACATCCTTACAGAGATGCAAGCATCCCCCGTGTTTTCGGCAAAAATGCTGCTACGCGCAAAGACCTCGACACGTAAGCAATGCGCTGTCATCGTCATCATTATCACCATCAATATCGTCGTCATGGAAGAAAGAAAAGGTTAGGAGAGGCCCTGACGTCACATTTGTGAAGCCGAGTCCCACCATGACTTGAGCCCACTGAGCCCAGCACTCTATCCCATCATCCTTTGCTGCCTCCGGTTTGATTTGACTAACATGGCGTCGCCGTGCCCTCCCGCTTCGAAGCGAAAAGAGCTTCGTCGCTAATTCCTCGGTGCGATGTCATGTTCTAAGCTGTTGATTTCGCCTTCAATTTGCCCATTCTAACCCTCATCCAAAGTTTCAATCGAAAAACGGCCTTCATTTTTGAGATAGAAGGACGATTTTTCAGCTCTTAAGCCTGGCAAAGTAGCGTTTGTCGTCGTCATAGCAACAGGCTCGGGGGGGGGGGGGGGGGGGTGGCGAACGCAGACGACGGGAGCATTGTTTGGGGTCGTACAGCGATGCTGTCTTTGCGCGCAACGTCACAGCAGCGATAAATTTCACTTCACTTCACAACGAAGAAACACAAAGTAAGCAAAGAACGAACTGTGGCTCTCGCCATCGCTGAGCGAAGGGGATTTTCTCGGCAGGTCGCCGGCAGCGGCTGCGGCTCGCTCCGCCGATCTCGACGCGACGTAAGCGCCGCTGCGGCTTGGGTACGAGTTAAGGCCTCCTCCAACGGCGGAGTTTCAAACTGGCCTAATCTAAAAACGTTTGTCGTAGCGACTGCGCTGGTTTGCAAGCATAGCGAGGCAGCCACATACCAAGCGCCTTAAAAAGTTGTCCGTTCTATTCGCCCAAATTTGGCCGCCGCTGTTGTAAACAAGTAAGCAACATTGTCTATGGGCTCAAGAAAAATCACCCGACTTCCTCCACACTTTTCGCAATGCATTGGGATGCTAGGGGCCTCTCCTGAGTATTCTTTCCTCCATGATCGTCGTCGTTGTCGCCGCCATAATCATCATCGTCATCATCATGAGCGTAGTCTTAGTCGTCATCATCAGCACCGTCGTCGTCGTCGTCGTCGTCATCATCATCATCACTTCACCACCACCACCATCATCACGGCGGCTGCTTCTCCCATAGACTTATAACGGCTCTTTACTGGGCAGCCCGAATTCATTACTTTAGAGGAGGATGTTGAATTTCCTGCGGGAAAAATGTGGCGTGAAGCGCCACGCGCCTTGCAGCTCAACCAGAGAAGAGGACGAAGAGGGCGGGCAGCGCGGTAGGAGCGTGAGCACGCAATAAAGAAAGACGAGAACCAGGAGGTGTTCGATCAGGTAACGCGGGTGTCGGTCTCTTCGCTGTCTCTACATTTCTCTACATTTCTCTGTTTCTACATGCGGGTTCACACTACGTTCCCATTCGTGCTCCGATAAATGAAACAACATGACGGCAACACAATGGAACCTACACGGAACCCCCATGATGCTTTGCATCCTCCTCATGGTTCCCCACGGGAAGATGGTGCGATTTTTTGCTACTAATTTCACCATTCCATTCCTTCATCGAGTCACGCCTAGAGCTCCGGCCTTACTACTCCAACTTCGAGCCCCTATAATGTGCCCCCGCCTTCTCGGTTAGCCGTCCGTTCGCCTTAGTGCTTCGCCCATTGTCCATTCTCAGGATTACAGGCCCAGTTTTCCGCATTACCGCAGCGGGCTGTACTGCATGCTTAACCAGATGGGTGAGGAATGCCCTCAACATTCCATGGGTATGGCGGGGCAGAACTACTTGCCTCGCAAATGCCTCTCAAGGATACCGTTATGGCCGTGAGGCGCACAGAGGGGGAAAAGGGCCACTACCTCCCCACCCCCCCTATCATCTTAGGGGGACGCCGAATTTGCCCCATACCTTTACTCAATCGGACCTGTCCCGTAGGGTTGCGACAACACGTGTGTTTCAACGATAATGGCAGCCCAAGAACATTCGTGTTACCTTCCAAAATCTGTTTACTTTCAGCCCCGGAAAGGCGGGGGCCAAAAGCAGGCTGTTGTGAAGAACGTGTTACCACTTAATTTCCATTTTTTGCATATATTTCAGAGCTTGTCCTAATTTCGACTTTTCCTCGTTAATAACGTGCGCAGCACCGAGCAACACCGCTGGAGTTGCAAAGCAGATGTGCTGCAATTCCATATCATTGAAATAAAATTTGATAACCACTCCCAGGCCTTGCACTGCGTTCTGACCGTTAGGCCCCAATCGAGAACCCTGCGCACGCCTATGGTGATGGTTACCATTATTACGCTGCCATGCTCTAATGGCGGAAAACTGTGTTTAAACGGTACAAAGCAATGACTGAAAGCAGCCAGGAACTTTCATTTGTACGAGAGGCTTCCAGGGTGGTGTGTTCGCTACCACAGAGCACGAACGGAAATTCTTCCTGAAATAGAACGGCAAATCACTGACAAAAAAAAAAAAAACACCACTTCCCGATACACTGAAATCTTATATCATTATCGCCAACTGCGGCTTCAATACCCTCCTCCTCACCCATCCTTCAGCACACAGGCGGCTCGCATTTGGCGTCGACTGAAGACCAACACATTCTACAACACCACGATACTCTACTACATCTCTCCCTCCACTTACCCTACAACTGCCCTTCTTGCTCCGTCCAAAACACTACCTACCACCTAGTCTGGGAATGCCCTTACGCGCCAAACCCCCTTCCTTCCCCATCCCCTGAGCAGTGGGAGCGCGAGCTGGCCAGCTCACGGTGCGAGGACCAAGAACGCCTCATCACTCGCGCCCAAGCAGCTGCGCTAGCTCGCGGATATCTGGACTGAGAAAGCCACCCACTTTTATGCTGAATAAATGTTTTCCAACCCAATCCACAGTATGGTCAGTAGTGTGAAGTTAAAAATTACACGCGATAAAACTTACTCGCACATCGAACGCTCTTGGCAAGAGGTCAGATAAGTATGCGAGCGAGACAAGTCGGGAAGTTGGCATTCTTAAATTCCTATTGAAGGCTGATGGCTTGCTCTCCTATCTGTACACAGATCCAGGAGATGACATTCGCTGCGCGTGCGCGCCAAAGCTCCTCGATGGCGGCCTTTGGACGCCGTCGTCGTAGCCGTACACTTCGCGCACAAAGTTCTTCGATGACGGCCTGGAGACGCTGTTGCACGCCGTCACCTCATTGCGAAAATTTTGCGATTCGTTCCTCTGTTCCACCCCGCACATCGGTAGCGCGTCGACTACGTTCCTGGATGGCGGTCGGTTAAGACTCTCCTGTTCGCGCGACTGTATACGCAGGATGTTCAGAAATGGGCAGCCATTGCCACCTTGCGTGGAGCTTAGCGATTTCACCAACGCCTCGCAATGTTTACTAATGTTTTGCAGGTCCTTCTGCGCTCCGGATGACAGCCGCACGGTTACGCTTCGTTTACACTCGCCCCCGTGGCCTTTTTTCTTCTCTCTTCGAACGTCCGAAGATGAGCTGGAGGACGATGAGGAGGACTCTTTTTTCGCGGATTTGCCCTTCCCGCGTCTTCGGCCACGTGAAGAATAGCTGGAAGACGAAGACGACCTTTTGGTCTTTGATTTAGACCGTCGCTCCGACCGCGACTTCAAGCTTTTGGTATCCTTGCGCCGACGAGAAGTGCGCGAATGTCGCGATTTGCCGTCGGAGGACGAGGAAGTCGAAGAGGACGACTCCTGGCGCCTCCTCGAGGGTTGTCTCCGTGGAGACGGGCTTCTCCTCGGGACGTCGTGGTCGTCCCGGAATCGCCGAGTTGGCGAGCTTGTGCGCACAGCTCTTCTGGATTCACCGTCGTCGTCGCGGACGCTTCGCGGGAACGTTGTCCTGTTCTCCGGCAGACTGCCGCGTCTGACCTGGCGTTCGTCTGTTTCATCAGTTCCATACCCCACGACTTCTCCATGGATTTTCTGGGACATGCTGTCTGCGCAATGCTCCTCGATGTCGTCCCGTATCTTGCGTAAGAGGTCTGACGCCGTTGTCTGCGACCGCTGCTTTGACACGGCCCGCCCCGGCAACTCATCTTCCCATACGCTTCGCGAATTCTCACCAGGGAAAGCACGTCTTCCGTAAGCTCTCGTGTTAGGCGGTGGACCATCGTAGCGATCTGGTGGACCGTCGTGGCGGTCTGGTGGGTGGTCGTAACAATCTTGTGGCAGATCGTAGCGATCCAGTGGTCCGGCGTCACGATCTGTCAGGCCGCCGTAACCGGGAGGCAGTCGCATCGGCGAGTCGTATCCCGACATGGGCTGTCTTCCGAAGCCCCCAGGCGCGTTCACTGGTCTTTCAATGCTGCCTCTTCTAAGTATGGGCAGTCCGGCGTAGCCGGTGCTAGACGGGACCGTTGGGCCCTCCATGGGCTGACCGTAGCCGCCGCCCATTGGCCTACCGGCGCCGTAGCCGCCACCTATTGTCCTGCCGGCGTCGTAGCCAACGCCCATGGGCCTACCCGATTCGTAGTAGCCGCCGCTCATGGGCATGCCCCTGCCGTAGCCGCAGGGCTGGCCCGGTCCCACGCCCATTGCCATGTTGTACCTGCACTCCGCTCCGGGCGCCATTCCCGGCGCCATTACCGGCACCATTCCCGGCGCCACTGTCTGCGCAGAAAACCTCTGTTCTGGTGGCAGAGAGTCTGCAGGCAGGCTCTCGATGTACATCTTGCCGCGCAGAATGGTCGGCCCCAGCTGCTGCTCGTACACCTTGACCGCCGACAGGTACTCCTTCTTGGCGGACGGGGAGGGCACGCCTGGTACCATGGCTGCGGTGCCGGTTCCCTCCTGCGGCTGCGGCTGCTGGCTTGGCCCGGTCGTCGTTGGCGCTGGTGGTGGTGGCCCAACAGGAAGGGCTTCTCGAGATGGCGTGGCCGAAGCCGGGGCAGGAAAAGGCGGCTGCCAAGTCATCGTTCCAGAAGCCGGGTGCTAAGAGCAGAGTGCCTCCGACTTGCTGTGGCCTAAGCTTGGGGGGGAGCACACGGTGCACCTTGAGTAGGTTGTACCGGAGGTGGCGGGGGACCGAATTTTGGGGATTGCCCAAGTGACGCGACGGGAGCCGCGCTTTGAGGACCGTCAAAAGGTGGGCCTTAGGGACCTCCGGCCATCTTGAGTTGGTGGCAGGCGTGCGACTTGGATTTTGAACTGTTCTAAAAGTAGATGCCTCGACTCAGCTCGGCCCGCTGCCGTTCGGCGAGGAGGACCCACAGCAGTGATGAACCTGCAAGGGAGGTGCGAGACTTGTAAATCGGCAGAGCAAAGTTGTTTCCGCATTACTTTTGATTGCTGTTTTCATATTTCGTTCTAAATTAAAACCACTGTACTAGCAAGCAGCACGAGTGCTGCAATGTTCTCTTCCTTTTATTGCTCCATTTTGTAACAGGGCATCAAAGGAATGGATAGTCTAGTTTTTTTCATAGGTGTAAAAAAATTAAAAACAAATGACGGAATGCAGACGGCTTCATGAACTACAGAATACTGTTTAGGCCAGTCTCAGCCATGCAATCCAACGGTTGCTTTTCGAGAGGACCGTGCGTCACATTCACGGGACGAAGATCGCCCAAAGGGTAAGCGGTGAAGCACATCGCTGAGCACAGTGATAAAGCTGTAATCCCTACCATTAAATAGGAAACAAAACACCCAGTCCTGTCCTGTCTGTAGGCGTTAAAATAGTGAAGTTGTCGAAATCATTAAAGGTGTAGACAACCTGATTTTTCTGCAGTGCGTATCCTCCAGCTCATATGAAAGCCAGCGTTTTTTACGTATACTGGGGTAAGTGCAAGCAATTTCTGAATAAACAGGTGGAAGAAATTTTAATTCCGCAATAACACACACACACACGCCCCCCCCCCCACACACACACACACACTCACACGCACACGCCCACACGCACGCACGCACACAATAATTACCCAGAGCTTTCGAAACAGCTCAAAAGGCAAGAAAGGATGTTTTCCCGCTGTGATATCGCGCGAAAATGCTGTAACTGCGAAATAATTCAACAGGCTGACATTCACTCTGGCCGAAATGTGACAGAACCCTGGGTTTTGACGTTCGGCTTTCATACAAACGACCACTAAAGCTGCGAGCAAAGGCAATAGTGGCTGCTAACCAACGTACTTTAAACAACTTTGTACTTGTAGAAAAGAGTACAAACACCTCGGCCACATATTACGTGTTTTTCTGGCATGAAAGCGCGACAACGAAGGCTGATTTACAACTCAAAGCGCAGGCAGCGTCGGCCAGACGAGCGTCTCTTCAGCCTTAGGCTCAGGCCGCCAGCTCGTGGCGTGAATAGGAGTTTACAAAATTACACCTTTCCGCCTCTCCGCGCTGAATGCGCCGACGGCAGCAGATCGCGGAGTCCACGCGTGTCCAAATAATTCCGTCGATTTCAATGTGTGAATCTAAAACCACGCGAAGGACAAGGAAAGGTTCTACATTGTTGTTGTTTTAGCCGGGAAAAACTTTTTAAATACCTCTGTTCATTTCCCGTGCAGTAAAAGTGTGGTGCCGCAGGGCGCCCTGTCAGTTGCCAGCGTCCCTTTTGGCGGGACACCTAGGCTGGTATATCTGGAAATTCCGATTTCAAAAGTTCTAAGGCGCTATTAGCCAAAGAATTTCGCGTTAAGGTCTGTCGAGTGGTGCCGTTTCATTTGGAATAACAAAAGATACTCGACAAAAAGCGGTTGTCTGTCCCTCCAAGAGAACGATATATTTTACGTTAAAAAATGGCCGCGTATCTGCTTGATCCGCTGCTACTTTCGCCGAACCGCTGCAACGTAACCCGCACCCTTCTCTCCCACTCCCTGCCAACGAACCCTTCGCATCCCCTGGCGCTTTGCTCATGGTTATTGCATACTGACTTTCAAAATTCAATTTTCCTGCGCTCGCACAACTCGCGCACCATCTGATCGGAGGAGGCGCAACTTTCCCCCCTTTTTGTAGCGTAAGCTACACTGGCCGAGGTTGTGCAGTTTCGTGTGGACCCTGAAAGACCGTGCTGCGGAAGCGCTAGGGTGGCTAGGAAGTGCGAGGAGCATTGGATTGGATTGGATCGGATTAAATTGGATTGTATTGAATTGGATTGGAAATCCGATCCAATTGGAGTACGGGTGTGTAGAGAATTGGGTCTGCATATTCGCCAGTCTGCGCATTCCAGAGGAGTGACGTCATAGCCGCGGCAGATGCACTGGCGCCTGCGCGTGCCCAGCTGTGTGCCTCCGTTGCGCAGTAGCCAAGTCTGACGCTGCGCCGGAGCCGCTTGATAGCCGTTTCGCGTGGCTCCCAGAGAGCCGTGCTGCACATGCGCGAGGAGCAGTGACTGGACTGGACCGGAATGAACTGGATTGGATTGGATTGGATTGAATCGCTGAATCTTAGCTCACGCTGCGTATATCCTGGCATAGCCGAGCTAAGCCACTGCTAATTTTTTATCGGGTTTTTGTTTTAATTTTCTACAGTAAAAGCCAGTTCCACGTGTATTCCTAATTACAGGAACGTTGTTTTTGTCGGTCATTGTTTTATTAGTGTTGCATGAGGGCATGTCCCATTACCGTAGTCTTATTTGGAACGTCTCTGCCTGTATTTGTACTTCTTGATGAAATATTTTAAAATTGTCGGGCGCTTGGATTGGGTGACAGACGATCAGAAATTTTCGCTTTTGAGTAGCTTAAGAAAGACTACAGTCTTTAATAGTCGAATAAATCTTGGCGCTATAAGATGCCGTGCATGCAGCTGCATTGTCAAATAGCACATGCCGCGTGACCGTCCGAATTTTTTACAACGATGCTGTTTATCTTGATGTTTATCTCGATATGCATGCCCCGCACGCACTTCCAATGGTGCTAACCGAGCCGGGAAATGTCCGCGAACGGAAATCGGGAACGCCACAGCATCACCCGAGATTTGGAAACACGGGACCAGCGGAGACACGGGAGAGGGGGATAGTAGAAAGTTTTGGCATATCGGCTAGCGTACGCTAGGGATGGTGGGAGCGGGACCCCACGGCGCATGCGCGCGCGGGCACGGGGAGACCAGACACATGGAACAAGTCGCTAATAGCTAGAAAAGACAACCGATTTTAGGGCTTGCTAAACAGAGAACCAGCCGGCTAAATTTGCGCACGTCTGTCACCGTTAGGGCCCAGGAGGAAAAACGAACTGTTAAACCGCACTAGCGGCCTGTAGGTTGCTTTTTTTTTCTTTTGGCATTAAACATGGCTTAATTATAAACGCGACAGCTATTGAAAATGGTTCGAAAATGCTCCTGACACGCGGGACACTCAGCTTTCACCGGTGCAGATGTGAAATTGAACGGTAATACAAGCAACTTTTTCTTGTACTTTTGCACGCTTTATCCACTTCGCCGAAAGTATTAGCACTAACCTATATAGCTGCGGTTCGCGTGTTAGGTTGAGTCACACACACGTAAAATGTTTTCTTATCCCACCACAAGGCTGCAACCTCTTCCTTCATCTACACCGGAAAGCTTCCGAGATGATTAATACTGTTAATAGGCGGAAGCAAGTAAATACAGTATATTACAAAATATACAGCACAATAATGTGCTGGCTTCTACCATCTACCACAGAACTCCGCGGCGGGCGTCTAATTACATCGTCCACTATGTCTAACGGCGCCGACCCTGCTCCAAGGACTGCGGACTTCGTTCTCGTAGCAATATAGACGACTTCCACTGATGCAGTTCCAAAAGACCTGGTGAGAACGTGACGCTACCGGGCCAGTATAAGGCCCGTAACATAGCTTTAGGGGCCTTAGGCCAGGATTTATTCTACCGCAGTGGTGCGACCGAGCGCGCTAACCAAGAACTCGCATTGTCTTCTAAGAAGCTGACAGTAGCGAAGAGCGCGAGGCTAGGGCGGCGAACAGAACACTCGTAGGGACTCAGACTATCCCGACAAAAAAAAAAAACAGCACTCGTGAGCCGTTGGGCTCCTTGACGAACTTGCCTGGCGACGGCGTTATACTGAACGATGATGCACCCATAGCGAAAGTTCTAAATCTGACAAGGCCCTGAGAGGAACGCAGGTTAAGAGGTACTCACTCTTGCAGGCGGGAAATTTTGCGGTGTCCCGATCCCTGAGGGGGCCTAGGGGAGGCGGGGACTCATTGGACGGCCCACGGCGGCAGCCCCTGCGTCCTCAGGGCTCGATGTTGTGCCGATAGGAACGATGGAAGCGTCCTGTCGCCTGCCGATGCCGCCGCCGAGTAACGAGGTGGCACGAGCTGAATTCCCGCGATCGTCGCTTCGATCTCGTCTTCTACGCTCGAAGTCCATCCGCGAGCCAGTCGGATAATCAGGGCTGGTGTTAGAACGCGCCTCTGCACCCTACTAAAGGAGTTATGAAGATAAAATACAACTTTGTTGACTTGGAAAAATTCAACTAGCCTCTGGCCACTTACTTAACTCCAATCAAGCCACGAAAGACGCAGAAAAAACGCAAAAAATTTACACCATCTTCCCGCGAGGGGAACCATGGGGTAGATGCGACGCATCGGGGGTTGCCGTTGCGTTTCCGTTGTGTTAGCGATGTCAGCGTGTGGATAGCTATTGTTGTGTATCCTATTTACGCAGCATGTTCACCCCCGATGCATCGCATCTACCCCATGGTTCCCCTCGCGGAAACATGGTGTAAATTTATAACCGAGCGCAAGCTACGCGCTAACGCACAGCTGGCACGGCGACGGGAGCGAGCGCAGCCGAGCGCAAGCTGCGCGCTGACCGCGCTGACGCACAGATGGCGCTGCGGTGAGAGCGGCGAAGCGCGCAGCTGCCGTGGCGAGGAGAATGGGGGAGAGATGCGGACTACGCCGCGACAACGACGCGGGACAAGGCGAGTTGAAGAGATGCGTTGCATCTAAAATAATAAAGAACTTTCAAACTTCGCGCTACAAGGACGCAATATGAGCAGGAGTGACGCCGTGTTGGCCAGGAATAAAACATTTTTTGTCAGTGTGTAACCTGCACGTTTGCCTTCAGGTGATTCGATCGACCGGAGCTGGAGGCCCCTCTACAATCACCCAGTCCTGTTTCTTGTCGGTGGCTTAGGACAGCGGCCACCACTCGCGCAGGGAAGATTCTGTGACGTCACAGAGACATCGCTAGGAACTCGAACACAAGCCGTCAGCGCCAGTACTCAGTACTGTGCATTGAGGCTACAGTTCCTGAACGCAGGGTTCGTTTTACCATGCGCTCGAAAGAATAGCGCGCAGCGAAGCGTTTGGAAACACGCCGCCGGGAAGTGGCTTGGGAGGGGACACTGCTTCATACCTTTTCTTCAATATCTCGGTAAATAGTTCGAAGTTTACGATAGGATCGCAATCATTGTCACCGGGACCAAACTTGTCTGTTGTCTTCATGGCTACTTTAGAGATTAATGAGCGCTGGGCTCAGACATTTGTAGATGGGCATTTGTTGTAGTAATGGTTGGGGTAGTAGAAGTAATAGTACTACTAGCAGTACTACTACTAGAAGTAGTCGTACTAGTCGGCAGCAGAGATTGTTGTTCTGAGTGAGGTAGTGAGGTTGTTCTGAGTGAGGAGAGTGGCCAAAGCGTTGCAAGCCACGCAGAACAGCGTGGCGCGATTGTTGTATCGATAGCCCTAAGGGAAACACGAGCGTAGAAATGTGAACGTAAACGCGCAAGTGTCCGAATGTTAATCCATTGTATTACTAATTTAAAACGCGCCCTCTTAACTTCTAGCGACACACCTGCAGAAAATCTTGACACCCCGCACGGGGCACCTTGAGTATTCATGGTGACGGTGTTGGCGACACCGCGGACCCCGAGCCCCCAACATAAACTGTAACCTACCGTGGTGATGTGTTTAAAGGTGAAGGGTAGAAGCCTCAAACGGTGGCCGTCGGAGCCCAGGTCAAGCTCCGGCGGATGGGCTCCCTGTCTGTTTACCAGGCAGGGAGCTCCGGGACCTCTCAGGCTATCAGGGTAAGGTTTGAGAAGAAAGTACCCCCGTCCCCTGCTTTTTTCTATGCTGTATGGAAAATTCAAACCCCCCCCCCAAACGTGATCGGTCTCTGAAAAGGGGCCGCACCGAAGTATCTTTCCCCCCACTTCCAAGCATGAGCTTCCCAAAGCCAGACAAATACTCTCGTTTCCTTGTTATCGAATCCCTTGACACAGCCCGCCCTCTTGCTTCACAATCAGTATTTTTGATTACAAAATACCTTGATGGAATCATTGGGAAAACCTATAACGCCAAAAAACAACGCACAGGTGAAGTCCTTGTTGAAGTAAAAAACCAACAGCAGGCAACCACACTTCTTGGTCAGACGAAAATGGTCGATCTGGACATCAGGGTCACACCCCACCGCAGCCTGAATAGCTCGCAGGGTGTGATCTCTGAGGCAGATCTTCTTAACGAGACAGATGCCGACATTCTTGAAGGTCTAAAGGATCAGGGTGTCACAGCCGTGCGCCGCATCACGATGCGTAGAGATGATAAGGTAATCCCCACGAAACATATCATCTTGACCTTCAACTGCTCCTCACTTCCTGACCATATCAACGCAGGGTTCATCCGATGCTCCATTCGTCCTTACATTCCGAACCCGCGCCGCTGCTTTAAGTGCCAGCGGTTCGGGCACGGAACCAACTCCTGCCGTGGTCGTCTGACCTGCGCAAAGTGCGCTCAGCATGATCATCCATCTGATAATTGTCCATCATCAACCCTCACCTGCGCCAACTGCCAGGGACCCCATGCCGCCTACTCTCGAACGTGCGAGAAGTTTAAGCAGGAGAAGGCGATCATTAATGTGAAGGTAACTGAGAACATCACCTTCCCAGAGGCGCGAAAGAGGTTCGCCTCTTTCCCCCTGGGGAGGTATGCCGACGCGGCTCGCCGGGGGGCGGAGCGGCGTCTGGTGTCCACAGGGACCCAGTTCAGCGAGTCTGACCTAGTCCCTCCCCCGCCCCCCCCGGGGTTGCCTCTGGCAGCCCAACCCGCCACCACGCCGCTTGCTGAGGCAGCAGCGGTTGTGGTGGCAACCTCTTCCGTCGGGACCGGTGCCGCTCCCGTCCGTGCCTCCCCATCGTCCAGTGCGTTGGAGTGTGCCATGGACACCACGAGCCCTGCACCGGCTCCCACCGCCACCGCACCGCCCGTGCCACTTCTGGTGCCTTCGACACCACCGGCGGTGGCGGGTCACACGAAGGGCCCCCGAAGGGGGGCCAAGTCCGGGGGGCCCGGTTCGACGGGCACACCCAGGACATCGGACGACGAGATGGACGTCGTGCCGTTCTTGCCTGCAACGCAGCGCAAGGAGCGGCCTCCGTCGTCCAAGCCTACAGATAGGCCACCCAAAAAGCCCAATCCAAGAGTCACAGCCCCGAAAGACAACACATAAACATACACACTCCAGTAGCTCTCACACTAAATAATGGGAAGAGAAAATATTGTTCAATGGAACTGCAGAGGCCTTATGAATAATCTTGACGACGTGTATGAGATTCTGCATACCAATCAGCCAAGTGTAATGTGTGTTCAGGAAACACATTTGAATTCTAAACACAAAAATTTCTTGAATAGTTACCTGTTATACAGAAAGGACAGGGATGGCTGCACACACTCTTCTGGGGGTGTGGCCATAATCGCCCGGAAATCTTTAGCATGCCACCCTGTCACTTTGAACACCGTCCTTGAGGCTGTAGCAATACGCTTAATAATATTTAATAGGTTGATTACGGTATGCTCGATATACATTCCTCCTGATGTTTCACTTTTAAGCTCTGACTTCGAGGCGCTGGTTGACCAGCTGCCCGAACCATACATCCTGACAGGCGACCTTAATGCTCACAACACTCTTTGGGGCTCTTCTCGTACGGATGCCCGAGGTCGCCTTATAGAAAAATTCCTTACATCTTCAGGAGCATGCCTTTTCAACAATAAACAGCCTACATACCATAACATAGGACACAACACATACT
Organism: Haemaphysalis longicornis; assembly: GCF_048455015.1. NCBI lineage: Eukaryota > Metazoa > Arthropoda > Arachnida > Ixodida > Ixodidae > Haemaphysalis > Haemaphysalis longicornis. Next base: position 71,266,753 of record NW_027526225.1, on the reverse strand, counting down.
CATGTCTTGACTTGGCGATTGGCTCCGCAGTTCTTTTTCCATGTCTTGAGTGGGGTGTGGGCACTGACCCATATGGCAGTGACCACTTCCCCACCTCACTTACATATATAGGTAAAGGCCCAAGCAGTTCATCTTCTCATAATAGGTTCAATGAAGCACGAGCTAACTGGAATACATTTACAGAGACATCCAAACTACACCACACATCCATAGGACACCTTCACGTTGAAGAAGCTACCCAACTCCTCACGGCGCACATCCTCGACGCCGCCGAAAAGTCCATTCCCCACGCCTCTGGTGCCCCGCGCAACCAGCGGAGGCCGTGGTGGAATGAGGACTGTAGGCGGGCGCGAGAGGCCCAGAACAAGGCGTGGGGTATCCTTCGACGGTACCCCACGTCGGGCAACCTTATTTTGTTCAAACGGGCCAAGGCGTTTGGAAAACGTGTGCGCCGTGAGGCAAAACGAGAGAGTTGGCGCACCTTCCTTACATCTATTAACTCATACACAGACACACACAAAGTCTGGACACGAATACGAAAACTAAAAGGACAACAGACACACAGCCTGCCCCTGGTTAGTACAACAGGGGACACACTGGAAGACCAGGCTAACACACTTGCACAACACTTTCAACACGTTTCCAGCTCTGCACACTACACAAACACTTTCCTGAGACATAAAACCGCTTGTGAAAAGAAGTCCTTACGTGATAATAACAGGTCAAATTCTGGTTACAACTCTGAATTTACTCTCTATGAGCTGAAGGCTGCCCTGAGCACATGTAAACCCTCAGCTCCAGGCGCAGACCAGATTACATACACAATGATACAACACCTACACCCAGATACTCTTGAAACACTCCTACACTTATACAACAACATATGGCTTTCGGGGCACATTCCAAAATCTTGGAGGGAGGCTATTGTAGTGGCGTTCCTGAAGGAGGGTAAGGACCCTTCTTCTCCCGCCAGTTATCGACCCATCGCCCTCACCAGCTGCCTGTGCAAGCTTCTCGAGAAGATGATTAACAGGAGACTCGTGTACTTCTTAGAATACAATGGTCTTCTCGAGAGCTGCCAGGCCGGCTTCAGGGTGGGGCGATCCACAAACGACCAACTCGTCGCCCTTGAGTCGTATATAAAGGATGCCTTTGTCCACAAACAGTTTTGTGCAACGGTCTTTTTTGATCTTGAGAAAGCCTACGACACCGCTTGGCGATACGGGATACTTAGCGACCTGAAATCATTTGGTGTTTCGGGCAATATGTTTAACACTCTTTATAGCTACCTGGCAGAACGAACCTTTCGTGTAAGAGTTGGTACTGCCCTTTCAAATGTTTTCCTGCAGGAAAACGGCGTGCCTCAAGGCGGCGTTTTGAGCTGCACATTGTTCATTGTCAAGATGAACTCACTTCGAAAGGCGTTGCCACGAACCATTTCCTGTACAATATATGTAGATGATGTGCAAATATCTTTTAAATCATGCAATATGTCAATCTGCGAACGCCAAGTCCAGCTTGGTGTCAACAAACTAGCAGGCTGGGCAGATCAGAACGGTTTTAAGCTGAACCCAGTCAAGAGCTCTTGTGTTGTGTTTTCCAAAAGGCGTGGGATCAGGCCAGATCCAGACATCAAACTGAATGGTGTCTCGATTCCGGTCAAAAAAGAACACAAGTTCCTTGGTATAATTCTTGATGAAAAACTTTCCTTTATCCCTCATATGAAACAACTAAAACAAAAATGTCTTAAAACAATGAATATCCTGAAGGTTCTCTCCCACCATTCGTATGGTTCTGACAAAGAACTCCTACTGCGGCTCTATACTGCTTTGGTTGGGTCTCGTTTGGACTATGGCAGTGTGGTATATGGGTCGGCGAGTAAAACAGCATTGCGAATGCTTGACCCAGTACTACACTTGGGGCTACGGCTTGCGTCGGGTGCTTTTCGCACTAGCCCTGTCGAGAGTCTATATGTTGAATGTAATAAGTGGAGCCTTGAGAACCAGCGAACGTACATGGACTTACTTTATGCTTTTAAAATTTCATCTCAGAATAACCACCCTTTTTATCCTGTCCTTAACGATACATCCACATCTGTGCTGTTTGCAAATCGCCCGTCCGTTACTCCGCCTTTTTCACTTCGAGCGAGAGAGCGAGCCTCGGATCTGAGTGCTTCGTTTTTAGACGTGTACAGGTCATCCTCTTTAAACATTTTACCGCCTTGGCAAGTTCGCCCTGTGTCCTGTGACCTTTCTTTTATAAAGCTTGACAAAAATCGGGTACCGCGAGCTGCAATACTTCAGCACTTTCTTTCTTTGCAGTTCAAATACCCACGTGCTGAATTCTACAGTGACGCTTCTAAAACCTCCACTATGGTGTCGTGCGCTGCTCATGGTCCAAATTTCAATGCAGCCAGAACCATGAGCGTGCACACAACAATTTTTTCAGCAGAAGCGTACGGAATTTTACTGATTGTACGGCATATCCTTGAAAATCAAATTCCCAATTCTATCATCTACACAGATTCTTTGAGTGTTGTTCGCGCATTATCATCGCATAAACCCCCCAAAAACCACATAATTAATCTTGTATTCAACACTATAATGTCGGTGTATGCGGAGAAGCATCGGCTGCTCCTCTGCTGGGTCCCAGGACACGCTGGGATCGCTGGGAACGAGTTGGCGGACGAGAGGGCCGGTGCTGCTGCACTCAGGAACACTGTCGACATAACAAGCGTACCATATACAGACCTCAAGCCTCACATAAAACAACACCTGCGCAGAACATGGCAAACACACTGGGACGAACAGACAGACAACAAACTACACGTAATAAAGCCACGCTTGGGACGGTACACAACTGACTCACACAACAGACACACAGAAGTCGCCTTGGCAAGGCTGCGGATAGGGCACACCCATGCGACGCACTCGCATCTGCTGACGGGATCTTCTAGACCCCAGTGCAGCAGGTGCGGAGAGGCCCTATCCGTAGTGCACATACTAATCACATGCAAGGCACTTCACACAACACGACACAAACACTTCAGAGAACTCTACAGACAACATATTCCCCTACATCCATCATTTTTTCTAGGTGACGATGCCATTGTTTCTGTGAAACGTGTGTTTGAGTATTTGTTAGACGTCAAGTTTTTAAACCTCATTTTCTATCACGCATAATCAAATCTGGCCCTATACACCAGCCATCACCATTTTCTTTAATTGATTTTACTATGTTCGGTTTACACTTTTTTTTTTCTTCTTTTTTATACCTACCTTTGTATGGTAATCACTTCTCCATTAAATAACGTCCTCTCTGGCGCTCTTTGCCCTCGTTGGCCTTGCGCCATTAAACACTAACCATCATCATCATCAGAAAATCTTGACACCCCCCCCCCCCTTTACTGCTAAGAAAAAAGGAGTTCCAAAATGCCGCCTCATCTACCGTGAGCCGAATTCGTACCACAAATTTTTGAAACAGCATTCGAATCCCTTCTTATTCCCGAAATTTGGAACCAAAGCAATCTTCCTTCGATGTAGCTGCCAGGATAGACAGTCGACTTTAATCCAAGTTTGGCCTCGGAATGTTCGCAGTGTTATTGCATGCAGTGGGCGCCAAGCGGGGTTCGCGGCTATGCTCTGTTTTAGGTTTTTTTTTCTTCATTCCAATCCGTGCTATAGTCAAATATCCAATTCGTGCTGGCTGCGAGAGCGTTGGCTCTTGTCGGGAGGCCTCACCGATTCATCATCATCGTTTTCACCATCAGCAGCATCGTTATCAAGGGCATCATCAAAGTCATCATCATTATCAACAGCAGCGGCCTGCTTATATCCACTGCTGGACGAAATCCTTTCTCATATAACATCCGGCCGGTCCTCTCTGGCCATGCCATAGGCGATAGTACCGTACCCGAGCAATGCAGAACGTTTACTACACGTGTTGATATACAGCGCGCCACCCGTAAACCGACGCAACTTCAAATGAAAGTATCCCTATTTACCAAAAGAACGCGTAGGATCTAGCTAACAAGTAATTTTATAGGAGGACTCAACTGTATTAAGGTATTAAATGCAGAGCATTTCAGTAACTCACGATGTCACCCGCGTTGACGTCCGTAGTCGCAGTCCGCACCCCTCCCCCTACACTATATAAAAAAAATACTATCCGGCGCCAGGTTTCGATCCCTCGACCCTGCGGGCGGAACGCAATGTACATGGTGCTCTACCCACTGCGCCACAAAGCTGACACATAATGGGAGGCTATGAACGCGCCTTATATCCTTGACTCATTCAAACTACGTCAAGAAGCTGCTGATACAACGCATTCACTACCACCAACTCCCCAAACACTAAACATTAACGCAATACACCCACCCCCTATGCGACGCATTTACTCGAGTCCCCCTCGCGGGGAGATGGGCCCAATTTTTTAAGGCCGGTCTTAAGTGCTGATGTCTGGGCACCCGCATCGTGGGGGGTTTCCGCAATGGCTTTCGCTAGCTACACCGGCCCCTTTACACCAGGTTACGCTGGGAGGCGATATTGGACTTGGTCAGCCGTGCCACCCACTGCTCGTTTGTGGGCTGGGGATTAGGAACAAGGGAAGGGGTTTGTTGACACCCCATACACGATGGTATGGGGTGCCAGGGTGGGGGCAGTATTTGCAAGAGGCTCGGTGGAGGGTTCAACTGCAAGTTCAAGTTTATCGCAGTAATTTGCACATGTTTGCAGGTGGGTTGTAGTACAGAGGAAGGTCGCACGGCCGAAGCCGTACGCGGGACCTTCATTGAAATACACAAAACAAAAAACACGAGCGATATACCCAAAGAAAATTATGTACAAAACTGTAGCACGAAACATAACTATATACAGATTATCATAAACTACACAAAAACAAAGATACAACCGTAACAATATGCGACAAATTAAGGGCAACAGAAATGTAAACAAGATAGAAGCCCAAAAACCAAGCATTCATATCACACTAAAATGAAAGATTAGACTTCAAGCAGATAGTTTCTAAGTAAAGTTTTAAACTTGTAGAATGATTGCTTTTATATTGGTAGGCAAGGAATTCCAAAATGGTATAGCAAAAAATTGTATTGTGTGTTCGCCATAACTGGTTCCAACGTTAGGGAGCAAAAGATTGTTTAGGCTTGAAAAACGCGTGTTATTCGTATTAGTAACTAACGAAACCGGAAAGAGGTCTAGTAACAGTTTAGATCAAGAATTCTGAAAAACAGAGTACCAAGAATGTAGCGATAAATCTGAGTTAGAGGAAAAATCCTAAGTTTCTGAAATATCGAAAACGAGCACGATTGACGGGGAGCAGAGTTGATAAAGCTAACGGCTTGTTCCTGTAATGTAATGAGGGGTGACAGGTGAGTGGTGTACGAGCTACCCCACGATGATATGCAGTAGTTCAAACGACAGTGGACGAACGCGAAATATAAGCTACGAAGGGTTTGGACATGAAAGTATGGGCTTGCGGAATCGACGCTCTGAGGCCAAAGGACGCCTTTTTAACAATGGAAATCACATGCTCATTAAACTTAGAGTCGACGACAACGCATAAAAAGTTAGTACTGCTGGACGAGGCAAGTTTTTTTAGAATATAACTGAAGGTTTGGAAAAGCGGGAAGGGATTTGTTAGGGAAGCAACGGAGCATAAAGCGGGTCTTGCTAACGCTAATAAATCATTTATTTGTTGAACACCAATTCTCTAGTGAAAGCAAGTCAGTTTGTAATTTAGAGAGCAAATTGTTAATATCGTTGTCACACGAAAAAATAGTTGTGTCGTCATAATACAGAATACATTGTGAAGTTGTTAAACAGTGGGGCAAGTCATTATTATACACCAGGAATAAAAAAGGTCCCAAGAATAAGAAGGTCCCTCGGGGCACACCTTTTCCTTTCCAATATTTACAGGGTGTGATGAGTGACCATTAACACAGACGACGTGGTGCCTATTTGTAAGAAAGCTTTTCAAAAGAGTCAGTGGCGGTCCAACAATTCCATGAATTTGTAGTTTATTTGACAGGATGGTATGATCAATCGTATTGAACGCTTTCGATTAGTCAATATAAACGGAACAGGCATATTTACCACAGTCAATTAAAGACTTAATTTTATCTGTGAAACAAGCAATAGCATGTTTAGTAGACAAACCACAGTGAAACCCGAACCGACAACTGCCGAGTAAATCAAATTTTGTAAAATACCGGCAGAGTCTTAGTTCAATTAATTTTTTAACCCCTTACCTAAAAACGAGAGCATTGAAACGGGCCTGTAGTTATAAATAAAGCGGTGATCCCCTTTTTTGAATACTGGAACAACTATCGCCAATTCCAACTGAGTTGGAAACACACCCGTGTGAAAAACCAAAGTAAAAATGCGAGTAAGCGCATTATAAATAAGATTTCCGGCAAGCTTAATATGTGCACCGTGTATGCCATCTAAACCAGGGCCTTTAGCTTTAAGCAGCTCTATAACAGACTCAACTTCTTCTGGAGAGGTAGGGCCAAGATAGAAGGATTTTTTAGAGCGGCGAAACGGAGCCGAATATGTATCAAATTGTGAGTCAGGGATAATATTTGCAAAATATGAGCTGAAACCGTTAGCAATGCCCCGTGGGGTATATTGCAAAAAGTGTGGTACTGAGAGGGGTGCGGGAGGTAGTAGTTCGTTTGCAGCCGTAGGAATATGGTAGCTTCAGTTCTGGAAAGGTGCGGGTAGGGTGTTGCGTACTGTACAGTCAAAATAATTCTGCAGAAATTCAGGGAATTATCTACTAATGCCTAGCATTCTTATGCCGCCTGTCCTAAGTGCAGCGGACTGGCAGCAGCGGAATCACGCTGAATGCATCGCTAAGAAATCGTTCACCGTATTGCAGATCGCTTGCCGCTATGCTTCTCGGGATGGCCCGGAGATAGTCGTCGCCACGTCATCAGAAAGGAAGCGACACGTGCCACGATCGGCGAGCGCTGCGACTCCTGGTGCCAACGGAACCTGGATAAGGACCAACGCGACCGGCAGCCCCTTCACTGGCAGCAGCGGAATCACGCTGAATGCATCGCTAAGAAATCGTTCACCGTATTGCAGATCGCTTGCCGCTATGCTTCTCGGGATGGCCCGGAGATAGTCGTCGCCACGTCATCAGAAAGGAAGCGACACGTGCCACGATCGGCGAGCGCTGCGACTCCTGGTGCCAACGGAACCTGGATAAGGACCAACGCGACCGGCAGCCCCTTCACTGGCAGCAGCGGAATCACGCTGAATGCATCGCTACGAAATCGTTCACCGTATTGCAGATCGCTTGCCGCTATGCTTCTCGGGATGGCCCGGAGATAGTCGTCGCCACGTCATCAGAAAGGAAGCGACACGTGCCACGATCGGCGAGCGCTGCGACTCCTGGTGCCAACGGAACGTGGATAAGGACCAACGCGACCGGCAGCCCCTTCACTGGCAGCAGCGGAATCACGCTGAATGCATCGCTAAGAAATCGTTCACCGTATTGCAGGTTGGTTGCTGGGCCTCTTTACCATTGTGTAAATTTTATGCTTTCCTAGTTTCCAAATTGTTTTTGATATCCGCCGCTGCTGCCACACTTGACTTGACTGTGTATTGCAATGTCATCTGAGTGCTCTGCTTGTAACAAGCCGTTCGCGAAAACTGAGATATCTATTTCATGCACCGAGTGCGAGAGTATTTTTCACGTGGGACAGTGCTGTGATGTGTCAGATAGACTATCACGGTCTCGAATTGAATCTATTCGGGACAGTTGGGAGTGCGCGTCATGCCGTGAACAGCAATCCGAAATCAAGAAAGCAGACCAGCACTATAACAATGATTTCATAGCCCTCACGCTAGCTTCGATAAACGAAAAGCTCGAGCAGCTAATGCCCCTGAAGGGAACCGTTCTCGAAGTAGAACGTTCCATTGAACACATGTCAAAAAAGTTTGATGATGTAATGGAAAAACTAAACCACCAAGAACGTGACATAGCATCGCTTCGAAAACGCGTTGAAAAAATAGAAAAAGGAAACGTTATCGAAAACCAGTTGAAAATGCAGGAAGAACTCAATGACTTGGAATGGCGTAGCAGGCGCCTGAACCTCGAGTTCCACGGCATTGCCGTAACCCAAAATGAAAACCTGTTGCAAAAAGTAAACGACCTTGCCCCGATTCTCGATGTGCCAGCCTTAACGACTAGCGATGTCTGCGCAATCCACCGCCTCCCGGCCAAAAAGGGAAAAGTACCTGGGATAATTGTCCGGTATAACCGCCAAGCTGATCGCGACTTGTGGCTGTCTGAAAGGAAGAAGTTGAGGGAGGGGAAGCAAGATGCCTCAATTCTTGAAAACCTCACAAAACGGAATCGTGAGCTTCTGTGGACCACCAAAGAATGGGCGTCGAATAACAGCTATCAGTTTGCTTGGCATACGAATGGTAAGATCTTCTTACGAAAGGAAAGCGGTCAACTTAAGGTGCACGTCAAATCTGAGGCGATGTTGGACCAGCTGTTAAATTGATGAAGTATCTCATGTGAAGTGGTCAACAAATGGTAGTGTTACCAAGTAGTTTTTCCCAGGCGGTAAAATCGTATGAATCGTGTCTTTCTTTTATAACACTGAACTGTCGTTCTGCAAAATCCAAAATAGAGGAATTAGATACCTTTTTCAACAGTCTTCGTTATAGTTTTTCAGTGATCATTTTAACCGAAACATGGTACGACCAGTTATCCCAAATGTATACGCCAGCGGCCTACTCTCATTTTTTTGTAACACGACGTCTTAGGCGTGGTGGTGGCGTATCAGTTCTTGTTGGAAGGGATCTAAACTGCTATCTTGAAGCTGAGTTCACATGCGTCACAGATGATTACGAGACGGTCGCAGTATTGCATGGTTCGCAAATGTTTGTAGGTTTCTACAGACCGCCAGCTGGGTGCTTGACTGCTTTCTACGCATTTCTTGAACGCATGCTAGCATTTGCAACAGAAAACAAAATTGAACTCGTTATCGGAGGCGATTTCAACATAAATATGCTGGAAACGGATACCAAACAAGAGACCATGCTATCAATAATAAACTCGAATGCTTTTGAGGTTGTCCGGACATCCGCAACTCGTATCACAGATACGTCATCTTCACTGCTAGATTTCTTTATAACCAATCACGCATTATCAACTCTAAAGGCGGACGTCATATCTGCCGACATCAGTGACCACCTACCGGTTTACGTGCTTATAAATAAGCAATCTGAACGTACGAAAAGGAAACAAACTAAGCTTTTTCAGGACGTTTCAGATGAAAATATGTTCAAATTTAGAACTATGATAATTTCCGTTCCCTGGACCAATCTATTAGAAAGTTGCGATGCCGACCTCGCCTATGAATTATTTATCGAGTCATTCTCTTCTGTTTACCACAAATGCTTTCCGGTAAAAACAGTTAAGGAAACCAATAAAATTCGAAAACCTTGGATAAGCAAAGATATTTACAAACAAGTTAAACAAAAAAATCGACTGTATGCAAGATTTATTAAGACAAGAGATAGATCAATCTGGGCTGAGTACAAGCATAAACGAAATAGTCTCGTCACTATCATCAGAAATGCCAAGACAGCTTATTATAATGCCGTATTTTCCCAAAATGCTGACCGGCCTGACCTTACATGGAAGGCAGTTAACACTGTTCTTAACCGTTCCCAACCAATAATGCCGATTGAAACCATTTTTCATAATGGGGAAATGATGAGAGGAAACCGTTTGGCCAATTTCTTTAATGATCACTTTGTTGGTCAGTTCTCGGAATCTCGCACGCAACATGATTCATCATTGCTACAACCCAACCCAAACTCACTATTTTTATGTCCTACAAGTGAACAGGAAGTTATATCTACAATTATGAACTTGAAAAACAGCAGCGCGTGTGACATAGACGACATGCAAATTAAACCGGTGAAGCATGTTGCGGACGTCGTTGCACCTTGTCTAACCCAAATTTTTAACATGATTTTTTCATCAGGCTTGTTTCCGAAAAAAATGCAGATGGCGAAGGTGGTCCTTATATTTAAAGGTGGGGATAAAAATTTACCTAAGAACTATCGTCCAATATCTATCTTACCGGTATTCTCTAAAGTAATTGAAAAGCTTATACACGCCAGGTTATCCGATTTCCTTAGTAAAAACCTATCGCTACATTGTTTCCAACATGGATTTCGCAAGCACTGCTCCACAGAAACGGCTTTACTGAAACAGAAAGAAATAATCCTGCACAACTTTTCGCAAAACAAACTGACATTAGGTATATACATAGATTTCTCAAAGGCTTTTGATTCCTTAAATCGACAAACATTGCTGGATAAACTTCAGTCGTATGGCGTACGGGGGGTTGCTCACACTCTTATGTCCTCCTACTTGAAATATCGAAAACAATATGTCTGTCTGGGAGAATTTTCGTCCGAACTTAAACGCATCGGCTCAGGTGTTCCCCAGGGGAGCATTCTAGGACCACTTCTTTTCTGCATATACGTCAACGACCTTCCAAACGCTTTGTGTCACCCAAAAGCTTCGCTTGTCTGCTATGCAGATGACACAACCTTGTTAATAACTGGTACGACAACTGAGGATGTACAGGAAACTAGTAATGATATTCTTCCCCGTCTTGCAACCTGGGCCAGCCAAAATTCTCTACTAATAAATACAGACAAAACAAAGGGTATTCTTTTTAGGCAAAAAAACAAAAATGTTTCACCACTAACACTTACTATCGATACAAACAACATAGAATTGGTAACAACTATGAAGGTGTTGGGAGTCCACTTCCATTGCAACTTAACCTGGGATCAACATATCAACGAAGTGCATCGGAAATTGTGCAGAACTGTGGGCGTAATTAATAGAAATCGATATACACTTCCGGAACGCATTAAACTTTTGTTGTATAATTCCCTTATCTTGCCGCACTTCTCCTACTCCCATTTAGTATGGGGTACCACAACACAAACAAATATGACCAGGTTATTGATCCTACAGAAAAAGGCCTTAAGAATTATTGCAAATGTTCCCTATCACTACCACACAAAAGAGCTTTTCACTCAATTCCGTGTCGTTAATGTACTAAGTCTTTACAACTTCAGATTGCTAAACTCCTTTCGTGTAGCTGTTAAAAGCCGCAACTCATTCTTTAGTGACATATCTAACCTAACAAAAAACGCTGTGACGTACCAAACGCGTTTTCCGTCCTTATGGTACACGCCGTCACCCCGCAACAATTACAGTCTCCAGTCATTAACGTATAACCTCCCGGTGTTGCTAAATAGATACGACACCATTTCCATTGATATATACCGCCTTTCTCCGAAAAAACTAAAAACACTCTTTGTTTCCTGAAAAAGCCTTGTGTGTCAGTTTTTCTCTTTTTTTGAGAAATTAGCAATTGTATAAAGTACCTATTGGTCACTGTTTTCCGATGTTTTATGTATACAGCCTTTGCTTGAAAAAAAAAAAAATGATTCCACTTGTTAAAAAAAAAAAAAAGTTATTGTATATAGTGCTTCTTATACCCATATTATAGCAATTGTATACTTATTAACATTCCCGTTTCCGCTAAGTATATGGCCATGACTGTGATTTGATTTGATTATTATGTCTTCCTTTTATTTCTCGTGTGTGTGTGTGTGTGTGTGTGTGTGTGTGTGTGTGTGTGTGTGTGTGTGTGTGTGTGTGTGTGTGTGTGTGTGTCTTTTTTTTTTTTTTCTTAATCCACAAGATGTGTAATGAAATCATATCGCATACGATCGTGATATCTGCTGTTGCCAGAAACCGGGGCAGCCGCCTCGTCAAGCCGCTTGTAACAGTGGCTTTTTGCGGTTGTGCCCTCCTTTTGTAAAACAAAGGAAAATAAACGATTTGATTTGATTTGATTTAAGTGTGAGTTTTTTCCAGCCAAATTCTTGTTTTTTTTTTAAATCCTGTCTGACCAATTATCTCCAGTTACGCTATTATAACGATTACATGAAACTTTCGCTAAATCTTCAATATTGTGGAAATGCCATGCGTTATACGTTTTGCCATTTGCCATTTTCAATATTTTTCTTATTTTTTAGTTTTTCAAAATTCTGCCCGATCAATTATCTCAATTTAAGTTACTATAAGGGTTACATTTGGAGCTTTCGCAAAATCAGCCTTATTGGTAATGCAGGCCGTTCCACGGTTCGCCATTTTCCGTGGTTATTTTATATTTTTTCTTATTTTTCTAGTTTTTCAAAATTTCGTTCCACCAATTATCTTCATTTACGCTATTATAACGATTACAGGTGGAACGTTCGCGAAATCTGCCTTCTTGTGGAAATACAGGGCATTACACGTTCCTGGCTGTAGGGGTAGTCGGCAAAGAATGCTACGCATTAAAATGAGGTGTCTTGGAAAAAAAAAATTAGCATTGCTATATAGGGCTCGGAAACTGGCTTCTTGGGCCTAATCCCCCAATTATACACCTAGGCTACTGAGGCCGAAAAGCGGACTTATTTTGGAAGTTACTCTAGAGGACAGAAAGGTTGTTCCACGCGACCGAGTAGAAAGCACTGGGAGCGTACAAGGAGTCTCCAGTAACAACACCCCAACAGAGCATACCACACTGGAGGCAAGGAGGGCTGCCCTTCCAAGCACCTATCTACAGGACCCGCTCAACCTGCTGGAAGCATTCGCAACTGGTGCCCTGGGCCTAGGGTTCCAAGTACGAATACCGCCCCGTGCTATCCGATATCCCTTTTCCAATTTTCAATAAAGTTCTTTCAGTCGGTCGGTCGGTCGGTTCCATTTATAGGTATAGATACCTTTCTGTGGAAGCGAACAATTCAAACGCTTGCATGTACAGTAGAACTTCGTTATAACGAAGTAGTTACGGGACAAGAAACTAGTTCGTTATAACCGATATGGGTTGTAACAGTAGAGGTAAAAATTGGCTGTAACAAATCGACAATCTGGCTCACGCAAAAATACTTTTACAAAGATGGATTTGCTAAGGCTTCGAACCCACTATAAACAAGGTAAACTTTACATTTGTCCTTGTTGCATTTTAACCTAAATGAACCTGAACGTGACGCGAAGTTACAACTGAACGAAGGTTACCTGACAAAACAGGCCTGCATCCTTTTTTATTTGATGAAGGATGTGATCTTCGTCTGGTGGCTACTCAGAGCACTGAGCAGGATCAAGTTTTCCACAGTGTCCACGAACAAAAGGGCCTTTATACTTCTGCAGTTTCGCACCCCGGGAGTTTCTCCAAGTAGCTTCTCAGCCTCCTGGTCAAATATTTCTTCGTTATATCCGATATTGCGCACGGATCTCACGGTTTCTGTTTTGGTATAAAAGAATAAGTGTCATTGAAATAAAGCGTGACCAACCAAAGTTTGTATTTAGTTCGCTATAGCCGATAATTTGCTATTTCCTTGTTCGTTATAACGAGGTCCAACTGTACGAGGTTTGGACGGACGTTTTAAAGTGTCACAGATGTTCCAAATATATATGTAGGCCTCCACTAAGGCACGCCCTACCAGAGTGCTCAAGTAATACGAGCACGTAAAACCCCCACTTGGAATTTAATTTTGCTGACCATGCTTGTTTCCATTACACTGCTGTGGAGTTTGTGTGATAATAATAATAAAAAACAACCAATTAAGCTGGTATTACACCGGCAAGTTTTCGGCCAATAGTTACTCGTATATGTTGTAACTTCTTTTTTCTCCTGTAACACAGAACACCCCCAAGCCTTTTATTTTCAAAATTCATTCGAGGTTGCAGGCAGTCGCGTTCCGGTTTCTTTCTTTGGCGCCCTTTGAATTGCAGGATACCCAGCATGCCTTGCGGCATCACAGGCAGTGAGCAGTTGATACCAAGTGCGGTCGTTCCGACTTTTCATCGCTCTGCTGGAAATAGACCCCATACATCATGGAAGGGAGCTGCTTTTCAAATGCCGGACAAACATGCCTCACCGCTGTTTTAGAAACAACCCGGCTGAGTTTCTTCTACTTTCGTGGACGAGCCAACGGAGCTCTATCTCTGGCAGTATTTTTTTTAGCTGGCGCCATGCACCCAGACGCCCTAGGACTCCAAACTGGCAAAGAAAAAAAGGTCTCGGCTACCCGCGTTCCATAGGGATCCTTTCCAATTTTCTGAACCTACAAACCACAAGCCGTCTCGCCCATGGCGACAAAGAAATATGGTTGGTGTTGGTATTCGCTCCTTACGCTTGAGTCTTGATTTGTGTATGTTTCACGCTATGTCTGGGCAATTTGATACGCTCCAAAAATGTAACGAGACCGCACGAGAAGAAATTAGCTACGCGCGTCCCGAGACACAGTTTGCGCGAGACTTCACGGGAGCAAAGAGGACGAAGCAGAGCGTACAACAGGTGAGCTGGACAGCAAACAGGAGATGAGAGACAGGCAGGTAGAAAATAACAAAGACGCATTATGATACAGTGGCCATACCACCATTACTTGCCCATAAAAACGAATAATGGTTATTGGAGTGCCTACGCAACAATCGTCAGGTGCATAAAATGCAAAAAATGAATTTTCTGAGTGAGCAAGCAAGCAAGCAAGCAAGCAGCCATGCCAGAATCGGCCATGCCAGTCCAGCCCCTATGTGGACGTGCCAAGTTGCGTTTCTTCAACCATGTTTGTGACGGGCGGCAGATGCACAGCCTGTTCGCGGACATAAAGGCGGGCACGTTGTGGTATCCGTATGATTGTCCGAATTGTTGCGCCGGCCAGGATGGGTATTCTGGTGGTCGTTTAAATGCTTTCTTTGAGGCGGAGTGTAGATGGTTGAGCCGTTCCTCTCTTGCGGGGAGAATTTTTAGTCGAGGAGGCCGTGGGCATGCGGGGCCAGTAGCGTCCTGGTTATCAGCTAGAGCAGTCCACCCACGTCACCGCTAGCCAGTGTTGCTAACTTTGGCGATTTGTCGCCAAAAACTGGCCGCTTTTAGGGGCTCGTGTTGACTGAAATTTTCGTGCGCGACTTGGCTACTCTCTGGCTCCTTTGAGCACTGGTGATTATAAATATACATATTCCCGCGCACTTCTGACCCCTTACATTCAAGAAAAAGGGTCTTGTTTGGTCGTTCAGTGCGTTTTAGGAGTCGAGATGAAACCGTAAATTGGGAGAAAATAGGGACGATATGGTAAGGTGGAGAATAGGAAAGTGTCCAAGCAGTCAGTGTCACCAAAAACACACCAACGTACAGCGCCACTTACCGGCACAATGCAAAACTTCTGCTAGTTTTTACACCAAAGCGGTATACCTCTACACCCCCAGCGGTTTCATCTCAGTGGGCAAAAACCATCTCCGTGGGCAAAAACGCCAAGGCGCCAAGCCTGAAGACGCCCAGTGCATGCGTCAGGCTAACGAGGCATACAGCATAGAGCTCCGAATTCGTTTAAGGTAACAAACGTCGAAACCGCGTTATGAATGATAAGACGCCTGTGAACAATGAGACTCCCCACCATGTGTTCCTGGTAAAGATTGTATTTGCAGATTATGTTTGAAGGCTAGGCAGGACTAGTGTCACCAAATAGAGCAGTTCTTGCCCAAGACGTCGAGCGCATACGTCAGGCTAGGCAGGACCCAGCATCTGCCGCATCTTTGAACAAACTTCTGCTGCTGATATGCTGTTACATACCTCCGGCGATGGAAGAAGCAACGCGGCAAGGAAACCAAGACCTACAAATCGAGGCCGTCCAGCGGTCGATCGTGACACTGGCTCGGCAGGAGTCCGACGGGCCGGGAACGGCTAGCAGGGCTCTGGCTGCGGTTGGGGTCAGGAAGACGACGTAGGCCACGTCTGAAGTCTGCATGCAGACTTTACTGCGGGATCAATAAGTTTTTTCCAATCCAATCCAATCCAATCCAATGCTGTTACACGCGTTATCTTTGATCCGTATTCTGAACGACGTCAGTCGCGCGCAGCCGCAGAGCAGGGAGGAGAAGCTAAGCCTACCAGAGTTGGCTGACTAAAACGCATAAACAACAAAATGGCAGCGCCCATGAACTGTCACAGTGTCAACCAATATTACGTAATGTGAACTGAATAGTGATCATGGCGGCGGCACGGAACCATAGGAGAAAAGAGTGCGGATAATCTGTACCTATATCTAGTGACACTACACTAGCCAAGCGTAAGCGACAAGCCCACCAAGACGACGAGAAACATTTCATACCCTCTTCCATCACCATTTGTAATGGTTTACAACAGTTTGACTGGACATACACTTTCGCAGGGTGGGATGGCGACCAATTTTTTTCAGATATCCGTCACCTGCCGTAAAAATTGCGTGCAAGACATCAAGCAACGCCGTCATTTTAAAGCCGTCATTCATATTGTTTGAGTAAATTACGCAAACTTTCATGTTTTAGCTTTCTTTGCAGACATGAACATTTCTTGTTTTTTCGGCCCGTAACAAATAAATAATAGTTGTTATCCAGTTTCGCTACTTCTCAAACTCAACGCCCTTTCCCCTGCGGGCCACAGAAAACCATGTTTGCTCAAAATAGCGATTTTTCTGGCCAATACTCTGCAAATGAGTTCAAGGTGGCTGCTTTTCTGGCTATCTTCGGTAATGTTTCAGCGACGTATTGTTCTGAGGACCTGGCAACCCTGCCGCAAGCCAGTGTTGTACACGTTCCTCTAAAATCGGAACGAAAGCTTGTTCGTCGTTCCTTCCCATTTTTAAAACGAGTTCCCGTTAGAAGTTCCAATATTGAGAAAGGAACGCGTTCCAGTTACACCTCGGACATTGTAACGTGTCGTTACATTAACGTTACGTTTGATTTTTTAAAATTAAAATCCGGTGTCGGATAATCCTAAGGCGAAATGAAGTGAGCAATTTAACAGTCACATCAAACTACGTATATTGTGCGAATACAAACACCGCCGGCAGGAAACTGTCTGCAGATAAAATGAATTCAAAGAAACGCTGCTAGACGAATTTTTTTAGGGAGCAGTGGACATATTGCAGACATGTTAAACTGAAAGTGTGGCGCTCGCCTATTACAAGTGCGACACATATGGTGCTTTCCTTTTGGGTCATCAGATTCGCAGTCAGAATACTGCGCTTCAGATATGCAAAAAGAAAGTTACGCACCTGCACGAACATAAATGTCTTGCACAAGAAACCGCATCGAAAGGAAAAATACATTGGCGTTTAATGAATGCTGATTCAATATTATAGAATGAGGGAAAAACGAATGTCCAGAATACATATTCACAACTTAGAAGAGTCCTTTGTTTTAACTCCGCACGAATTGCATTTCGATGTTGGTGTCGGACAGACGAACCCGTTTTTTTCGTCAACACTTCGTTGGCATTGTTAAAGAGCCGTACAACCAAAGCTCTTGAGGGTACTACCGTGTTATACTTGAGGATAAGTTGGTTCAGTCCCTCAGGCTCAGGAGACTGCCTCCACATGCGCTCATAGGCGTGTGCTAGCATACAACACGCGCTTGCCATGGACAATGGTGGTTTTATGCATATTTTGTTTGACGCCCCCTGAAACACTACGTGGTGCCGTGCGTATAACTTTGACCGTACTGGATTGCTTCTCAAATTCTGGCACGTGCAGGCATCTGAGCCAGAGCGTCGATAACACAGCTTCATTGTGTTACTCTGCAGGATTGAGAGTTTATGGTGGCCTTTGTTCCGCAACCTTGTCTGCTGTAACTTTATGCTACACGTTTTAAGTTTGGCCTCAGGCTTCTCGTTGTCGGAACGGAGAAACTCTGCGATCGGCAGCAGCCACCAGTTTATGGTTACCAAATCTTTATTAAAGGAAGTCACAAAGGCGGAAGAGGGAAGGAGGTCGCTTACTCTAACATAAGGAGGCAACAAAGTCAGTTTTTTTACGGTGGTATATTCTAGACAAATTCATTGTTTCTTTAAGGTTGCGGCCTCTTGAAGTGGTACTTCATCTGGCTGTTCCAAACAACTGCTCTTGCTGGAGAATGTACTCTTGAACGCTGTCGCACTTCACGTGGAAGTTCAGCTTTACCTGAAGCTCTGCCTGGACAAGTTTGCGCTAACTTTGTGTCCCGGAGCGTGACGCGCCTTGTTGAGCGTGCCTTGGAGGGCGGTCTGAAACAAATCTGGGACCTATAGCTGTCACGACAGGGATGGCGTGGGACTCAGGACATTGCATGAAAAGTCGGAACAGTCCCGCAAAATCCGGGATGGTTGGTACCCTTACGGGAGAATACACTACTCGGCTCGCCATCAGTGCCCGGCTGAGTCACTGGTCGGAACCGGCCCGTAACAATACACCACTGCAGTCGTCGCACTGCTATGATGCGAAGGAAAGGTGGCGCAATAATTCCCAGCAAAAATCGAAAACCAATCGTCAAAGCAAACCTGGCAGTGGGCACATCGCGAAACTGATGGTCGGCTTGGTGTGTGAGAAAGTTTACGGCGGCATGTTAGAGCGCCATGGCCGTGCCGTAGGGCTGTAGAACGTCCGAGGTCAGATTCGGCTTCCTGCACTCAGGGGTGGTTGCTGTTCCGCATGAGATCAGATAGCTCTCGCATCGCTTTTGGCGGCAGCGGCAATATTTCAAGAATCTGAGGCTAAGAGCTTGACGCATTGTATTTACACGCGATGAGCGCAACGCCGGCGACCCTGATGTCCACGTCAGACAGCAGAGAAGTCTCGTACGGCCCCTTCCGCTGGCATGGCTGCCTGTACTGTAGATAACATGTCTGCGATGAACACGGTGCAGTCGCGTCTCCTCCTGCTCGGCTTTCGCGTTCCACTGTTATTCGTATGAAGAAGACGAATGAAAGGGGCGCCGAAACACATGTCTCATGCGCATCTGCAGCCGACATGGCGACAAGGCCGTGCGCACCCGGTGCAGCCTGCCCGGCTGGCTGCGGCCCCGCTACGTGGTTTTTATTGTGTCTTCGACGTTCTAGGAAGCACGTTCTACGGAAGGACGGCTAAGTTGGGCATCTTAAAGGGAGATAACCACAGTAGCGGCCGACCTGTGACTTTTTGTACTAGCATCAGGTCCTTCAAGCCTTGACATCAAAAACGGTCAAATCCTAGCGATGGAACATTTCCTGAAGGAACGCCGTTCCCTCTGCCGTTCCTCCGTAAATGTAACGAGTTACCCTTACAGTTCCACCCAATCTTAATGGAACGGTGGCGTTACTTCGTTCCTCCCAAAAGGAACTAGTTCCAGGAACGCCGTTCCGTACAACACTGCCGCAAGCCAGCTTGTCCTTCTGCTCTGGAATTGGGCGGGAAAGGATGGGGGGCAGAGTTAGGGTGAGGTGGCATTTCCACACCATGTGGTATATGGTATTTGACAATGTAGATCGCACGTAGACGGTGAAAAAAGTGCAACTGAGTTTTATTTTGCACACCCCAGCGAAAATAACCAGTCAGGGAGCTTATCTCTTTCTCTCTGCCTTAGTGTATCGTATTGCAGAAATGTCGCAGCAGAGCGAAGTGCGCTTATCCAGCCATGTGAAACTGGATGTGACAGGTGTGAAAATAGTTACGAAAGCAGGTGTGCAAATAGATACAAATAGATCATAAATTAACTTGGGCTGTCCTTAAAGGGACACTGAAGTAAATTTGTCAAACTTCTCACTTCTGTTTTTGATTCCATTGCATAGACTAGCTTATATAAGCACACTATTCATCGTTTGTCTGGTTGATAAAGCAGAATGTAATTTATAATGCCTGAAAGAAAAAAAAAATTGGGCCCATCTCCCCACGAGGGGGGACTCGAGTAAATGCGTCGCGTAGGGGGGGGGGGGGGGGTGTATTGCGTTAACGTTAGTGTTTGGGGGGTGGTGGTGGGGTGGTAGTGAATGTGTTAACTATTATTGCTTATTACTATTAATTATTATTATTTCTTTCATATATTAATTATTACTTTCGTGATTTTGCGGCTCGAGTCCCCCCTCGTGCAGAGATGGGCCCAATTTTTCTTTTTTTTTATGTGACGCAAGAAGTGAAGGCAAGGAGTAGGTTGTTGTAAGTCGTTATTTATTTATTTGTTGCTGTTGTCGTTGAATTGGACGCTGAGAACGACGGCTTCGTGGTCGCTAAAGTGTACTGTTAAGGGGTCTTTAGGCAGTGGTCGTGCGTTGCAGCAACTGGTGAAGACGAGATCGATGCAACTGCTGCCGTGTATCAGCAGCTTCTTGACGTAGTTTGAATGAGTCAAGGATATAAGGCGCGTTCGTACCCCTTGATTCTGTGTCGCTTTTGTGGCGCAGTGGGAAGAGCACCATGTACCTCGCGTTCCGCCCACAGGGTCGTGGGATAGAAACCAGGCGCCGATAACTATTATTTTTTTATATATAGTGTAGGGGGAGGGGTGCGGACCTGTTGTTGAGAGCGAGGGGGGTAGCGTGATGCGGGAGAGGAGGAGTGGGGGAGAGGGCGCACCTGCGCGCTGAGCTGTTGCGGACGCACGGCGGACGCTACATGTGAGTTAAAGAAATGCTCTGCATTTAAAAGTGGCAGCGCCTCCACTCCGTGGATGATGGCGAGGGTGCGGAGTACGGGGACTCGAAATGACATCCAAGTTGCGCCCCGACCGTCATTCGATTTGAGCCGTGAGCTGCACCTTGATTATTCCCTAAATGAAACTGCAACTCACGGCTCAAATGGAATTTCGCTTGGTTTTCGCTTGACGGTGGTGTGCGCACGGTTGGACGCGGACGTACATTAGGAGGTCCTAAGGTACTCCGCACGGTTACAGGCGAGGGAGTAAGCCGTTTGGTACACTCTCAAGGTCGTAGCCCAATGGGTAAGACGAGTGACACGAACTCTGTCTAGTCTATCAGACACAGGATCTAATCCTGTCGGTGCCTGTGTGATTTTTTTTTGCGGTTGTAAATGCTATGCGCAAAGACGCGGAAGGACATTGTGCGGTCCTAAGGTACTCTGTACCTAAAATACCATGCGACCTTTGCGGCGGCCGCCACAACTAGCACCAGTGACGCGCATTCGAGATGCGATGTGATCGGACGATGCAAATTCCAACCAGGGGCGGTATTCTCGTAACTGTCCCTTTTGAAAACGTCCCTTTTGCGTCTCTTTCATCGCGACGTACTTCCGGTTAAGAAGTGGACGTTGGAAGCATGGAGGAAGGTTGGCAGTAGGTTTGCCGCGCTTGCGTTACGTCACTTCCGGTTGTTTGCTTTTAGCCAATCAGGGCTCGCCAAAAGGGACACTTTTGAAAGGGACGCAAAAGGGACAAAACTCGAGAATACCGCCCCAGTTTCGGTTTCGGTTCTCTGAAACAAGATGCTTGGCTCCGACGTTATCGTTGGCTGGATATTCTCGGCACCTCCGGAATCGGCGTACGGCGCTTTTGTCATGTTGTCAGCTGTAGAATGTGTCAGAGCAACCGGCCAGCACGGCTTAGAATCGGAAGGATCATTAGCCGTGGCGCACGTATACTGTCTGAACGCCCACCGCGTCATCGGAGACGCTCGAATGCGAGGTGCTTTGCCCCCACCTTTGGAGCTTGCGTGGCGCGTGCCTGTATCGTAAGAGGCGGGCTCGCACCAGGCCGAGAGTTGGCTGATTGGGCACTGTACCTGCAAGCAGTTGGTGCTCATGTCAACACCACGCCAACGAGATGCGTCAGTGTCTGTCTGCACGTAATCTGCGAACTCGGTCGTTGAGCAATGAAGGTTGCAGCGCAAAATGGTTAATTTAGTATATAGAGCATTGTTCCAAAACAAATATACCAACTGCAGAAAAAAAAAACACACAATACATGCGCTGTTGGTGATTCCAACTTGCTATTTGCAAAACAACGTGCCCAGGGCTTCAGACTACTCGGCCATAATCGTAGCGCTCCCGGAGAGGAAAATATAAACTATATAATGTATAGCCTGTTTATTTTGTTAGTTTCATCCCTCCCAGAAGCTTAGATGACTATTTTTTGAATAACGCTAGTGCAGCAAGCGTCCCTGTGCTGACGACCATTGGGCTAGTCCACCCAGCGCAAAAAGTTCTCACCGCAACTTGGTTTTACGCTTTACAATAAAAGTTTGGGTTGATTGTAATTCCTTAGTGCCTATATTAACTTCGCCGACTCTTCTCCCGCCTTCAGTTGGCTTCAGATTTTTCTACTAGCGTACCAGTCAGCTAAGAGTCACGTGTGCGCTTGTGTGGAGCTACTTGGAGTTCATAGAATTTGCTACGCTTGATACAGCCTACAAACTAACAAATGAAAGGCACCATCTTCCGGTCACAAATCGTGTCGTGGCTTAATTTTAACAGAGCGAACGGATTTAGACGACCCGCCGACGGCCGGCCGACTGACCCGTCGGAGGGTGCAGTAGCGCAGTCAAGCCAAGCCATATGAAGTAAGCATCAGACGAAACGTGACAAAAACTCAGCAAAAGGGTGCAGAGAGGAGGACATCACTTTCGAATTTATTTTTCTACTGAATAAAGTCGCGTACACGCACCGAGAGTGGTCGATATATGGCCTAGTGACACCAGACTACAATTTTCGCAAGAAATTCCACAAGGTTTATAAATCAATTCACTGTACCTTTAGGACCGTTGACGAGAACTGAGCAAAACCGTCTCCCAGACTGCCAGTGCGGTCCTATTGATCGGACCCCCGAGATTATAACATTGCGGGTCCGGCATCAGACTATCGATGCTTCGCTGTTTCGATTTTCTTTTTTTTTTCCTGCTGTATTTGCAAGCCTTTGCCTGGTTCGGGAAAGCCACTTGAATGCGCCGTTCAACATTAAGAGCTGCGTTTCCTCAGATATTCTCACGGAAAACATCGGGACCATGGAAGTAGCGGACCACTTCGGTAAGGCCTCTTCGGGCTTTCACAAGAAAAAGATCGGAAGTTTCCAGCTGGGACCAGGCAGGAAAGCTAAACAACAACAAAGAAACCCCCCTTGGCTGGAGACGGGGGCAAGATTACCAGAGTCTGAGCTAGCTCAGGGTCGTTTACTCCCCAGAGAAAGTTTCATTGCGGCTTTTTTTTGTTGTTTTAGCCGGACGGAACGGACCTCCCTTCGGTGTCGCTGAATAATTGATACCATTCTTCCTCACCTCAAGAGAGCTACTAGTTTGGAGAGGTAGTATTCTCGATGAGTCAAGGGTTCTTACAGCAGGCAGCTCCCGATTCTCATTTACAACGGTTCTTTGCTATATATGTCTTGCAATCCTATGGAACCTGAATCCGGATACACCGATCTCGTGTACAATTCCCGAATCTGGTGATATTAACGCCTCGAACTGCTGGAATATTGTTGGCGAAAAAGTGGTAGGGTGATTCTCTGGCGCAGTGTCATTGTTCTCTAGCATTTTCTACTCTGTGCCCACGTGACATTTCTAAAACATCACAGAAGAGCGCGAGGCTCACCGTACAGTTAGTGCAGGTTGCAGCGGCACTCGATTTACGTAAAATGACCTCTTGCCTGTTGATTGACATTTTGAGCGCACTCCAATAATGACTCAAATATTGGCTTTCGGGCGTCATTATTGACGTTCAAAAGCAGTTGTTTATAATGAGCCCCGTCGGCTTTGTTCATTACAACTCGTTCAGGGGGTAAGATGTGGTCCAGTGACCTTTTTGCCGCAGAGGGAATACACTATGTACGTGGGCACCAATTTAACGGGAGTCAAGGCAGGAATGCGTGTAACACAATACTATGCGCACTTGAATGAGCTTAGGTAGTTCTTGGTGAATTTGATATTCCTGAACAGTGTCTTCTCGATCAATGATTAGGCCGGCCCATTTATACTTCCCCTGATGTGGAACCCATTTCTTCACACAAGCCACTTTGTTTGTCTGTAAGGCTACTGCAAGGTGACTTTTCTACACTCCGCCATGCTCTATTTTTGACTTGCTGCACGTTGCAAGGCAAGCACTTGCGAGTACATCGTGGGCTGTTTTGTTTTGTTATTTGTTTATCAAAAATACTCCAATACTGCGCGGAAATTCAATTGGCTCGTTTAGCTGCACCATTAAAATTGTAGCTAATGACTCGTGCCATTGTCTTCAACCCCCAATGGCTCGCAATTAGTTTACCTCCGTTATACCGCACTGCCGTTGCAGATACGGTGGTGTTTTTCCGCTTTAGCTTGCACGGCCGTGACTGCAGCTTTGATTGGTGAGTTCTGTAATTCGAGGCCCCGTGGTTGTTCAAGCGCCAATATCCCGCTCCGAAAATTGGTCGATTTTGATTAGGCCGTATTCGGATACTCATTATGTCCCTATCCTTCGTTACAAAGTTCTTTACTGTGCGTGTGTTTTCTCACGATCGCTGTCTACGGTGGTCGTTACGCATGCGCCAAATTTCGGGGGCAGCAGGAGTTGGCCGTTGCGGCACGCAGTTCATTAGTGAGTTTCTCCATTTTCCCAGCTGCAGTTTTCTTTTATAGCGAGTACTTTGAAAGGAGCATTTTTTTTTGTAACATGAGGCTTGTGCCTGGGTGCAGCTAAGAAATGCTGGTTTTGGTGTCGTATGACCGGGATCAGCCACTCGTTAGAAAGATGACGCCAGCGTGACCATACTCACACCAACGTGAAAGAATGTGCTCAGGTCTGGTTGAACGAACTTGCGTATGTATGGCATTCGTAAGTTTACCCTTCTTCGGTATGTCTTGTGCCTACGTCGAACTCCTTGGCTGATCGGTACCTTGCAAGAAAACGTTGCATTTAATAAGTGCTCGATGCTCTGGCTCGATTTGTTTCAACTGAATTCTTTTGGTGGGAGGCCGTATCCGATATAACTTAACCATTTATAACGTAGTTAGATTTCGCCTCTCCATCTTCTTCGTTAATGATGAAGACGAAATAATGAAGCTCTTTTGATGCTCGAGCCGAGAGGACGATCTCGACTCGCTCCGATGACCGACGTCCGATGCTTGAAGCTTTCATGGTTGATTGATGGTAGGGTTTTAACGCGCCGACACAACGCAGGCGATGAGGCGCGCCGTAGTGGAAGGCTCCGGATTAATTTTGACCACCTGGGGATCTTTAACGTGCGCCGAAATCTCGGACACACGGGCGTTTTTGCTTTTCGCCTCCATCAGAAAAGCGGCCGCCGCGGCCGGGAATCGAACCCGCGACCTTGTGCTCAGCAGCGCAACGCCTTAGCCACTGAGGATGCTTGAAGCAGGTGAGGGATGAGGACTGCCTTTCTTGCTGGATAGAGAGAGAGAGAACAATCTTTAATGAAAACTGGCGATGTCAGCCCAGCTAAGATGCGTGGCTTGCTACGCCAGATGAATGCGATGACGATGATGATTATAATGATGAAGAGGAATACATATGATTTTAACTAATTACAAAGTCTGATCAAGGCTTGTGTCTTTTAGGTATGCCAATAAGGCTTTCGTTGCACGAGCGACACGTTTGGAAGAGTTCCAAGGACCTAATACGTCCCTCAGTTCTAGTTGTGCGGACAGCGGCCGGCCCAGGGACACTGCGAGAGACTCTTTGTGTAGTAAAGCGCACACAGTCACATATTAGGTGTTGGAGGTCTACACGCACACCACACTGTGGGCACAGAGGCGAGGAGGACTGGTTGATTTTGTAGCAGTAGTATCGTGTGTAGGCGACGTTCAACCGCATGCGGTGCAGTACTGCTTCATCATGCTTGGATAGTCCCGGTGGCATCTTAAAATTACAATGCGGGTCGATAGAGTAGAGGGGCGCGTAATGGCGGGATGCGTCTGCCCAAAGCGATCGCTGCATGCTCCATGCCACACTGGATGCAAGGGCTGAAGCATCTTTGCGAGAAAATGGCACCGGTAGTTTTGATCCGTGTTGGTCATGCGCTGTGGATGCTGCAACGTCCGCCTTCACATTTCCAGTTATCCCGCAATGGGCAGGGAGCAACTAAAGTGCTATTTGATGGTGCGCTTGCAGAGCTTTAAGATGTAAAGCTTGTACATCAAGCACAAGCTGATCTTTGGGGAAAGACGCCAAAATTTGAAGTGCAGCCCGAGAGTCTGTGAAGATGGCCCACGCGCGTGCCGGCTACTCGATGATGTGAGCCAAGGCCATCCGCAGAGCTGCAAGTTCGGCAGCCGTAGATGATGTTTTGTGGCTGAGCATGGCACTGAGGGTGGTGCGGGACGAAGGTATCCACACTGCGACAGTGGATGATGTGGATGACACCGATCCATCAGTGTACAGATGTGTATGACCTCCGTATGTGCGCTGGATATTAGGTTTATTTACACTATTTACATTACTCCAAGTATTTACACCAGGACAGAATGACGGGTACATTGTCGCTCTGCCCGCAGCAGCCGTTCGGCCAAGATCTATACTGAACTAGATCCCTCTCGACCGACCCCGGACAAAACCCAACACTCCTGTTTTGATCCCAAAAAACACGCCTCCAAAGGGGGCGTTCAAGAAAGATCGAAAACCCCTTTCAAAATAAATAATATGAACCATTGATTGGTCACAAGAACCAGCCAATCCTACACATGTCCCCACCTGCGGTCACGTGACCCAACACTCTCTCTCATGCACTCATAGTACGTTTCCCGCGCACGTTATTGCAATCGACAAGCAAACACAAGACATCTGCCACCTAAAGTTACTGACCGCGCGGAGTGGCCACGCCATTACGTTGAGTGGGCGGCATCTGCTAAAACATTGGCCGCGTATCTGCTCCTTTCGTTGCAAATGCCGTAAAAAGACGATAGTCTTTATCGGCTTTTGCGAAGTAAATGCCTCCCCTCGCTTTCCCGCTCACCTCTCATGTTCTTCCTCTTGCGTCGCGCTCCTCTCAAGGTAAAGACGCCAAAGGTTTGCTTAAATCATTTTGATTGATTGTTGGGTTTAACGAGCCGACGCAACGCAGGCGATGAGGCGCGCCGTAGTGGAGGGCTCCGGATTAATTTTGACCACCTGGGGATATTTATCGTACGCCGAAATCTCGTACACACGGGCGTTTTTGCTTTTCGCCGCCATCAGAAAAGCGGCCGCCGCGGCCGGGAATCGAACCCGCGACCTCGTGCTCAGCAGCGCAACGCCTTAGCCACTGAGCCACCGCGGCGGGTTGCTTAAATCATTTTAAATTTCCCGCGTTCCACTGCTCCAAACTGAGTGTCTCGATGCGAACGCTGCCGTACGGCGAAGACGCGCGTTATTCGAGGCGCCCTACTTCAACGTTTATAGAACCGCGTTTCCCTACTCCACGTGCGTTGCAAGCAGAACGTGGAACCTATCTAGTGGAACCTTGCGTAACTGTTGCCGGTTGATTTCTTAAAATGGCGCCAGAAGGTATAGTGGCGCGGGCGACAGCAGGCGCCTGCGGAGTGAATTCTTTTTCTGCATTTGATGAAGTATTTAATTTCGCAAAAGTCCAGCCTGTTTGATTTTTGTATAAAGGAACACTGCAAATATCACTTCTGTATTGATTTGTTGTCTCATATTTGCGTAATGTCTTGTTCGGCTTCAACAATGTTGACAGGTATGCACATTACACCGTACATAGACGGGTAGATTTAGCTTTGACTATATAAGACTATTGCGCAGGCATTGTTTTGCTTTGGCCGGGTGGCTGAATCGAGTCACAGACAGACAGACGGACAGACAGACATACAGACATACAGACAGACCAAAATTTCTGGGTTTAAGTAGCCCAAGAAAGACTATCGTCTTTAAAAGCCAAAGCCGAACGCTTAGAGCGGTCTTCGCGCGGCTAACATCTTACAGTGCACGTACTTGCCTTGGCGCCCCGCATTTTGTCTGCGCGCGCTCGCCGGCACAATGAGGGAGTCGTGGCTAATCCCTTCTCAGACTAAGGGATGCCGCTGCCCGCCGCGTGACTGGCGGAAAGAGCTGCTTCAACCCCAGGCGAGTATTCCCGAGGCGAATGACCCATCAATGAACAGCACCGCCGCCGGCTTCGCAAATCTCCAAAAACTACGCCGCGCTCCCTTTGGACACTAGGACACGGCATCATTTCGCTTCCCTTGAGCTCGTCCACCTTGATGACGAACGACTGAGCCACTTCCCAATATCGGCAAGCCATAATAGCGGCATGCGCGCGCTGTCCGAGAGGGAACCCCGCGCCGGGGCCGTTTTCACTGCTGTGCACCCATCCGCCGTTCACTGAGACTGCCCGGTCGAGTTGATTGCACACCAACGCAACAAAGGTACTCGGGCTAAGCACCCCCGTCTTTTACCACACAAAAAGGGAGAAACACAAAGCATGCACTCGGTGGCCCCCAACTTCGCTTCCCTGCGGTTGCATGAAAGGAACGCAGCATGACAGCTACAAGCGGAGGCTACGCCGATACATGAGCCACCGGCGGCTCATGTATCGGCGTATAATACACGATACAACAATAATACAACAATAATAACAACAACTGCAACTACAACAATAACAATAATAATACCATAATAATATCATAATTATAATAATATCATAATAATCAGCCTTTCGACGCCCACAGCAGGGCAGCGGCCTCTCCTATAGACCTCCAATTATCCCGGTCCTGCGCTAACTGCGATCATCCCCGCAAACTTCTTGATCTCATTTTCCCACCTAACTTTCTGCCGCCCCCTGCCACGCTTGCCTTCTCTAGGGATCCTCTCTGTTGCCCTTAATGACGGAGGGTTATCTTGCCTTCGCATTACATGCCCTGTCCATGTCCATTTCTTCTTCTTAATTTCTACTAATATGTCCTTAACACGCGTTTGTTCCCTGGCCCACTCCGCTCTCTTCTTGTCCCTTAATGTTACACCTATCATCTTCCGCTTCATTGCTCGCTGAGTCGTCCTCAATTTAAGTTGAACCCTTTTAGTGAGCCTCCAAGTTTCTACCCCGCACGTGAGTACCGGTAAGACGCAGCTGTTATACACTTTCTCCTTCAGGGACATTGGTAGGCCATGTATCAGAAGTTGTTTTATCCGCCTATGAAGTTCCCTGATAGCAAAGTGGTAACACACTTCTTGTGAGACGGAGGAAGTGTAGATTTTAATTACGCCGTAAACACGTTTCATCCGGCCCTTTGAACTGTCTTGCACAGCAAGGGCTGGATTAGACCATTTAAATATGCACCTAATCTCTCACCTTATCATTAGAGCAAGTATGATTTGTTCTGTGGCAGCGCTCCGAATGCGAGTGGGTGATAGTAACATACCCGTTATTTTTGTCTGGTTAAGGCTACAGCACTGTATTTATAAAAACAAGGAGCTGACGTAACCGCTTTTTTTCGACACACGCACACAGACACAGCTCGTATATGTGCTTTTACAGCCCCATTACGTTACTGTTGTCTGGACCACGCGTACACGCGAGCGAACTTGCTACTTTGCCGCGTGCCAGCCAGATGAACTCAATTTTTCCGCGACGGGCAGCCGTAATAAAAGTTATGGGGGCAGAGCTGATGGCACCACTAGCAAGTGACCCGACAGGGCCTTTCCTCGCAACTGGCGATTGCTAGGCTCTGCGACCTTGCTCCGTCTTACGGGCCTTTCAGGCAGTCTTACTTAGAGCCGCAAAAAATGATGAGGCTGTCGGTACGAGCGCTTCGAATAACGTCTCTTCACGCAGTTTTCTGTTGGAATATCCGCGAACCAACGATTTGCAGCCGCAATCGCGTTAGCCTAGTGAACGACTAGTGTCTCCTTTTTTTTTTAGTTTGGCATATACGTGAACAGGGGTCGTATCTCCGCGCGAGGCTATATTTATGGGGGCGTCAATAAATGTAACGCCAGACTCCGGGATTACATACACAGCTGAGGCTTTGCGATTGGCAAAGCTGGCATTCTGTCGAAGACGTTGTCCTTTTCTAGACTTGCAGTTCGCTCGAAAGTCTGCATTAAAATGGCAGACATTTCAGTTTCATGCCATTCACTTGAAAGTTTTTGTAAATATTGGGACACGGTTGACGGTCACTCAGAAAAAAGGTGCTGCATGAA
>NW_027526225.1:71190685-71236699 GCF_048455015.1 Haemaphysalis longicornis | reverse complement strand
TCCATACTTCCAACTTGTCAACGTTCTTGGCTGCTATTGCCCACCGCTTAAGTAGAATACAAACTTGGGCTAGTTGGTACATTACGAAAAGAAAAATCGCGCATAAAACGAGGACACAAGAGAAGATGACTAGGTACACAGGGCGCAGCTTCTTTGCTTCCTTGCTTCTTTGCTTCGCTGTCGTCATCCATCTCGTCTCCGGGATTGAGACCATGGTCACCGGAGTCCCGACTAAAACTTTCATAATAGGTAGGAATGGAGCAGATGGGCGTTGTATATTCCCTTTTTTTCTGGCGTTGGATGCGCTGTACTATAGATACAAGCAGGCGATTTTCGGACTAAGCAGAAGGGGGAGGAATTTCAACTAGTAGTTATGCGTGCAGGAACGCACGGTGGGAAAGAAAAAAGAAAAAAACAAAGAGCGTTTGCGGATTTTGTCTGACTGTCAATTTCGAAATGCAGGCTATGTAAAAGTCGATATCACTGGAGGGGACAGCAATGTCGGCCTTGTAGACGTAAGGTCACATATATTTGCACGACGAGATGCGAGGATTTCCTACCTCGGAAGGATTTAACTTGGACTTGCAATGAGCCTATCTCTCTGTGTGGGTGAAATTAGTGACCTTCGTGAGAAAATAGACATTCCCTCGTTGATTATTCTGTTTTAGTTGAGAAGTCGACGTCGGGATTGTTACATCATCGCCGAAGGTCCCTAGACTCGTCAGAATGCTGCAACGTGCGCAGTTGAGCACCCTATAATCTTCATTTCCTTGTTCCGTGCAGTTTCCCTAGTTTTACCTAAAGCATATGCTCCGAGAAACGCAGCTTTAAGGGCTTATTCATGAGTAAGAGGTCGCAGAAGCGCACACGAGCACATCAGATTGCTTGCCTGTTTAGACGCCATGCCTGCAGTTCCTATTTTACCGCATCCTTGCCGATCCTTGAGGATCACTCGCACTCACGCGAGCGTGATGCCACCTAGGTAAGTTTGACGCGACTGAACTTCACTGCGAGTGAATATATAGAGTTAGCGAAAGAAGAGATATTGTGAGGGAGCTTCATTTACCTAGGCTGCATTGCAATCGCTAAACATGAACAAGCCAACCACAACCGTGGGTGTAATTGTCTGCTAACGCTTTTTTCCATTTCATTCAGCCATTATCCGCCGATGTCGATCCTTCCACTTAAAAAAAAAATACTTGCACAAAATGTCATAAATACACGAATAACGAACATATATACGAGTACAATTATAAATGAATATTGCTAGAAAAATAAGCAGAGCTTGTGTTACCTAATATTAGAGATCGAATAGGTGCGAACGTTAATAAACCATTTTTAATTTCGGGAATATCTTTGACTCCAGTAAAGCACTGGCTTCGTTACAGCACAACGTAATTTTTGGAAAAATTACCGCGATATGGCGTACGAGATATCCCATTAGAACTTTGGAAAAATTGCTTATGATATCGTTCCCACATGTTCGTAATAACAATGAAAATAATATACAGAATATATTTTATTCGGCGCGCCACAACGATCAATTCCAGGTCGTACATTATTTCTCCTCTATAAATGACGTTACAGCTATCGTTCGCACCGAGGAGGCTATACTCTGCGCCAAAAAGACAACTGAAATTTTCCTTGAACTCTAACATGTCTTCTGTTGTGACACCAAATGTACGGTGTCGTAAAAATAAGTGCATAACAAAATTTAGGGCATTCGTGGGCGTTAGGCAATCACTATAAAAAGTTCATCACATGTAGGGAAGGCTAGAGAGCATTTCCCTTATTATCCCTCGTGGCGCACTCGCGTGCAACGGGAATATAATTTATTGAGGCTGTACCATTAAGTATACTGCCACCGCTTTAGATCATGTTGTCTTCCGGATGAGCCGCCGCAGTGGCTCAGTGGCTAAGGCATTGCGCTACTGAGCACGAGGTCGCGGGTTCGATTCCAGGCCGCGACGGCCGCTTTTCTGATGGAAGCGAAAAGCAAAAACGCCCGTGTGTACGAGATTTCGGCGCACGTTGAAGATCCTCAGGTGGCCAAAATTAATCCGGAGCCCTCCACTACGGTGCGCCTCATCGCCTGCGTTGCGTCGGCGCGTTAAACCCTACAATCAATCAATCAATGTCTTCCAAATGATCGGAGCTTTTTTTGCATGAAACGCTGAGAACGCAATAGCAGTACAACCTGTACAACCTGTACAACCTGGTGTGTGCGTGTGTGCGTGCATGCGTGCGTTCTTGCGTGCAGGCTGGAAGTGCTTGCCTTTACATGGCAGACGTTGAATGACTATTTTGATAAGCAGATGCTATATATGGTCGAGAAAAACTAGGCTGGCGTGTGCAGAAGGTGAGCGAGCATCAAATCCACGACACACTTACGTAGCGTGCGGTGTGGTAAGCAGCAGCGCACGCTGCTTACTCGAGAACTGTTCTCCCATAAGCTCCCTCAAGATGTCCACAAGGAATCAGATGCCGTTGTCGCTTGGTTGCCCGTTCTGCCATGTTGAGGCAGCGGTTTAGTAATACCCAGGGACGGATTTAGGTTTTTTCTGAGGGGGGGGTCAGCTTCTATCGGTGATGATGATGATGATGGTGGTGGTGGTGATAATAATGAGTGTGATGATAGTAGACTTTTTTATTCACCGAGATTTCGGAAAACCGAAAATAAAAGGAATAAAAAAATCGTCTAAACTTTTTCTACGACCTTAGGGGTCAGCTTCTTGGGGCCAAAATTAAGATCAGTCAGGACATTCGCCCCCCCCCCCCCCCCCCTCTCTCTCTCTCTGGATCCGCCAGTGCTAATACCCCACTATGGTAGCGAGTGTCGCTCGGAGGCATTGCGTGTGCGCTCGCTCGAGGGGTTCGCAGGCGCATAAGGGGGGCTCCTGTAATGCAGAAACCGTCGGTTCGCTCGGAGTACAGCTGCCACGCTGAAACCATGTCCGACGAGGAAGGCCTTTCTTCCGGAAGACAAGCGAACAAGGCGACCGTTCACCGTTCCTGTCGCTCTTGTTTGTTCAGGAGATTCGGCTCCGAGCAAAATGTAGAGAAAATAAGCCAGTGTGCTCGGGTCCAGGGGTTGTCGCACGGAAATTGCGTTCCCTTTCCGGCCACGCATGGTCGTGGAGAAAGACATTTGCATGTTATGAGGCTGGCAGGGCGTCGCCTTCGTTTCTCCCAGCCCACGTTGGGGACAGCGAAAAACTGTGGGAATTTTGTCGCCTTCCCGTGTGCTTCTGTGTTTTGTTATTTCACATCGGACTTAGCACTATCGCTATGCCTACCCCAAACCCGAGTCCAATGAAAGCCACTGTATACCCTTTGTTTGGCCTGTGTACTTGCAGTTTACGAATTCAGCTGAGGACAGACTATCATCGAAGCGTGATAAACGATATATCCACATTCTACACACTTATCATGGCACTAAACTTGTAACTGAACAAAGTAAATGCCACGCGGTTATCAATAAGAACTTGCGGATTCAGTACGTACGTGTGTGTTTTGATTTGAAAATCGCGCCTAAATAACCCTTGCTTCCAGACAAACGTAAAGTTTGAAAATGGATTGGTTACGACCAAGGGAATTTTACGCCTAAAAGCAAGGTATCTGTGTGGTACCTCACATGGCTGGCTTACGTAAGCGGCCCAGTACAAACCTTTCAAAGCAAACACGGCCTTTAGGGCAACAGACGGACGTCGTCATATCTAAAGGTATGTTCTAACTTGGTTCTAGCATATCGTTTGCTTCTTCTAATATTGAGCGTGAAGCGTGATGTTTGTTGGGTAAATTACATCGACACTGCGCAGGAACTATGGGCTTAATTCGCTGTGGTTGAATTTATAACTACACAAAATGTAGTGCTGAAAATCCCCGTGCTTTGGACATATCGGTACGCGTTGCACAACTATAGACCTTCCGTAAAGTAATTCGTAGCTCACAACTTGTAGCGTTTGAATATCTACAGCCAATATCATTTAACATTTGTGTGTCCAAAGGGATTGCCTCTAATTCCTTGTCGTTTCTCGTCTTTTTCGATTTTGCGTTGCCGCGTTCTTCACTTTGTAATTACGAGTTGCTCATATTAGTAGAAGCTGCAGTAAGCAATTACTGAAGCTGGCGTCGCAATTTCCACAAAGCTCAAAGACTGATTTACGCACCTCGTTGAAACACACCGGAACGGCTGCGCAAGCTATCTGATCTTCCTATCAACAGGTTTACTCTTTGTCGTGGCTTTCCCCCGTGTTCCTATGTCTCCCCCTTTCCAAACTTCCGCCCTTTTCTCTATTCGCTCTGTTTTCTTCTTTTGCACAACTCGTGCAAGAATTCGGAACCGTCCAGCTTGCGCCCAGGGCGGCGATGGAACGTCGAGCACGTCGTTCGCAGGGCATCCTTGCTCTTTCACTTGCGCTGGCGTTAGCGCTCGTTAGCGCGGTCGCAGGCGTAATTGGGGAAAACTGCGGGATATTCATCGCGTTTCCGAAGCACCGCCGGCGTGCTTTGTAATTAACGCTCTCGCGCTTGGCTCTTTTCAGCAAGCTGTTGCGTGGTTAACCCTTGGTTAAGGCGAAATGGATGATACCGCCCTAATGCGAACGTAGAGAGAGAGCGAAAAGTTTATTATATAAACCGCCCTATTCCGGGCCGTCTTGCCACAGTCTCTTTATTAGGAGACGGCTGGTCCGTTGAATTCACTGAGGTCCTCACTAATACGAAGGCAGTGGGTCGCCAGGAGGTCTTGCGTCGACTTCAGGTCCACGCCAGGGCCCGGGTTCAGCCAGTCCTCCCAGGAAGCCATGCGGGAACGCAGGTGTGGCGGTCGGTCTGGCGGACGGCACTCCCAGTAAAGGTGTCGTACTGATGGGTAAAAAGGTCAGTTATGGGTAGGAAGGGCTGTTAGGTGTAGGGAAAGTGGGACGCGAGAGGATGCCATGTATGTAGTGGATACGGGATAGAGTGGTAAGAGAGGAGGTTTGTGCTTTCCGGACCCCACATGCGACTTCACGGAAGAGAGTGCAGTGGGGGACTGGGAAACACTGCCCACTGGCACACTAGCGTGCGCCTGATATTCTAAAATCTTTTGAGTGTCAGGGTGGTACACATCTGGCCATAACATGGACGAACCCGGTGAGAGTTCTCGGGTAAGCGCGTGTGCTTGAGCATTGGAGTCCAAGTTTGCGTGGCCGGGGACCCATACGAACGCTATTTTGTGGGAAAGGTGGGTGCGAAGGGCGCAGTTTAGGCTGTAATACCCCTGTCACACGGGCACTTTCAATCGCGATTGAAGTGAATCGCGATCGAGTTTTCGAGCGCGTTCGGCGTACTGCCGCTGCTACACGGCACGTTTCAATCGCGATTGAGAAGTTGCACGGGTTGCGCTCGTGTTCGCCAGATGGCGCTAACCATGTACTTGCGGCCGGCGTCTGGTAACTTCGCGCGGTCGTAGGTATACGTAACTATGTAAATATTACCTCACGCTTATTTGGGTCACGTTATTTGACACAATTTGTGGCGTTAGTTGAAGTTGTCACATTCGGTGCCATTACTGAGCGGGGACGAGAGTATCGCCGCTTTCGTTCGATCGCGCTTGGAAGCCTCGATCGCGCTTGAGAAACCAGGATTGAGTTCGAGCGGGATCGAGCTCGATCGCGATTGAAACTGCCGTGTAGCAGGTGCCCGATCCGGATTGAGCTCGATCCGGATCGACTCAATCGCGGTTGAAAGTGCCCGTGTGACAGGGGTATAAGAGGTACGAGAGTGTGTGGCGTGTCGAAAAATATTTCGTAGAGTCTCTCGCGGGTCACTAAATACGAAAATTGGGGTGGCAGGGGGTTCTACTTTGACAGCGCATTCGACGGCGGTGGCTGCGGACAATTATTCGACGGCGTACAAGTTATGGCGCCTTTAAATGGGACGATGGTGTCCAGGGACATGATAGGGCTATGGAGGGCGATAGCACCATCTCTAGTAGTAGAGTCAAAATTGACGTCCGTGAAGTAGATTGCCGCTCCAGTCTGTTTAAGCCGATTGGTGACCTTGTTCAAGGCTTCTGTGCGTTGTTGTCTGCGGACCATGTTGTGAGCAGCATGCATGTGGCGAGGAATACGCTCAATCATTAGGTTTGGGGAAAAGGACCAGAGAGGAGGTTTAGGAGGGACGGGGGGAAGACAGTTTGTTGGGTAGTTTAAGAGGGTGAGGAGCATCCGACCTGCAGTATAGAGCTTTAAGCGTTCGAGCGGGGCCTGAAGGTGAGATTTCAGTGTTGTGTTTTTTGAAGGTTTCATCATGATGTTTGGGGAAATGTGTAGAATAACTAAAACATACGCTGCGGAGACCGATCACTACACTTGTGGGTAAAAAATTTAATAACTAAGTTTTTTCGCGGCGTCAAACCACCTTACATTACACCCGAATTACATCCTTACATTATAATCTAATTACATCCAACCAAATTGCGCGCCCAGCCGCCAATATCTCAGGTCTTGATTGCGCAGTAAAAAAAAATCCAATTGTAACTTTAGTCCAATACAATGCAGTCCAATACAATTCAATTTCATGTCGCAGGACAATGAAATGCTCGACGAGTAGTATAATTACGTTTCATGTTAAATTACCATGCCGCATATTCTAGGATCGGTGTAAGAAAACTGTTCCGACCAGGTTCGGGTTCATTGTTTCTTTTGCTACCACGATAACTTAAGGAATCCTTGTTTCTTCCTTTATAGAACAAGAAATAGCCGTTCCCCTAACTCCCAACGCCAGAGTGCCATTTGTCTTGGTGTATTTACCCGCCTCTTGTGAGCTTTTCTGCGCTTATTTTTATTTTTTACTTGTTATTCGTTTTTCTTCTTTTTTCTGGGCTTACACTGCTGCATTTCTCGGGCCTCTGTGTGCTTTACGAAAGTCAGATAGATTCGCCGTCCAGCATTCAGAGTTGAGCGCCTATTTAGACCTTCCCAAGACGAACAGCGTGCCCGCGGAAGCAGCACTCCACGTCGGAGGGGCTCGCCATCTAACAAG
This sequence comes from Haemaphysalis longicornis, assembly GCF_048455015.1. Taxonomy (NCBI): domain Eukaryota; kingdom Metazoa; phylum Arthropoda; class Arachnida; order Ixodida; family Ixodidae; genus Haemaphysalis; species Haemaphysalis longicornis. Next base: position 71,229,670 of record NW_027526225.1, on the reverse strand, counting down.
AAGTGAATTGTAGCTTCCGTTCAAAAGACACCAAGGCCGAAAGAAGGAAAAATGATATGGCTAGAGACAAGCAAACCTCACCAGAAAACCAAATTCAGCTTACAACTTTTTATTCTCATGTTAGAACTTTATTACGGCCTGCTTTCTTCTTCGTTTTGGCGGGCCCCTGGTATCTGGTGTCGCTGAATAATTGTCGCTGGTGTCGCTGAACATCTGAATGCAGATGTTGTTAGCATAAGGGGAATCTCAACGGATAGCGGTACACCCTTCACAAATTCAATGTGGCGGTATTGAACTGCCAGGGGATTAAAACTGCTCCTTGCTTCACGAACGACTCAGGCTGCGACGATGCCCTCGATGTGTCTAGGGTTGCACAACGTGGAAGGGCGCTTCTCAAATTTCTTCAGGAAACGGGATATGCTAGCTATCTCTTAAGGCCCCCAAGTTTTAATTCGGATGCATCGATCTGGCGTACACTGCCTAATTATGATTTCAACGACACCTGTAGTTGCGGGAGTATTGTCGGCAATAATTGGTGAGATAAGCCTGTGATGAAGTGTCATTGTTTTCCAGCATTTGGCTGTTTTTGTTTCAAACCTTTAAACAAAACGCGTCAACTTTCTTGTTTCGTTAAAAATTAGGAAGCTAAATAGGTGAAGTGGTCACACTCCCGCAGAAACCTGCAGGGCCACGAAGACTATGGGATGTTAAAAAACATTTCACCAATGGTAAGACTGGTTGCATGTCCTGAATAGATGACAAAGGTCTACCGCAGTTGTGGCACCGGAGCAGTTTGGCATTTCACATGTCTACGGTAGTTAACTTTGCACTCAGACTTGAGGCTATGCAATAAACGAAAACACAAGACTCATTGCGAATCTAGAAACAAGGGTCAATCCCTAGACTTCATTACTTTTGCATAGTGTTTTCTAAGGTCTTCGGCACATCGTCGTGATTCCTACCGCAGGCTTGTCTAATAAGCTCTTCTGAAGAACTCATTCACAGTTTTCCCCGTCTTTTGAAGAGAGCGCGCCATGGCGAAGGCTGATTCGCGTGCTCTAAGCCTTGGGAAAATTCTGTACTTCCCGTGTCACTACTGGCTCGTGACTGTTAGCGCTTTGGATTCACCGTTCTGATTACGCAGGTCTTGACATATGCTGGCTTCTTAGAGCACTGAAGAGCTTAAACTTGTAGTCTACCTCTCTCTTTTTTTAAGCGGAGCGGTTAGTGGTAAATCTATGTATTTTTCTTTGTTTTTTGCTTCGTCCGTACGGCGACAAAAGCCGCTCGTTCACTCAGATTCGGGGACCCCGCAGGGGGCACCTTGTGTACTCAAGGTGTTTTGGTGAGTAGAGCCACCACGGTCCCGAGCTCCGCAGGGGTGCCTACTGCCGTAGGCACTTGGTGACTTGCAACACTACGGACCCGAGCACATGTGGGTTGGACCCACCCACGCCCCGGCTGTGCGTGGCTGAGCCGTGTCCGGGGAAAAGGGAATCCTGGTGGCTGAGCCAAAGCCGGGGTTGTTTTGGACCTTCATGGCCCCCCGGTAGAGGCAACACACCACTTTGGCCCCTGCTTCTCGCAGACGGTGCCCCCGGTCTGACCCGCCCGGGGGGAACCAGCCAGTCGCCTTTTCCTGCCTCCCTCTCAGCTCTTTCACCTTCCTGTCTTCTTTTCTACCCCTATCCTGTCATCTCTTCTTTTCCTCATTTCCACACATTTCCAGGCGGCGAGGGTTAACCCTGGGTAAGGAATCAACCTTAAGGACTTAAACAGGGTTATAGCAGCTATGTATGGCTAACGCGCATCTAGCGCGTTCCCAGGTTGGGCTCGGTGGTGGGCGGCCAGCATAGCTGCTAAATTGATTTCACTTGTTATGGCAACAAGATTTTCTGCATCCCATGATCGTCCTCCAAAACGGGGACGCAACGAAGCAGTCCAGCAGTTTTTCACTCCTAAAAAGTCAAAAAATTTGCTAAAGTTCCACGTCATGCACTGTGAAAAAGAAGGCTTGTCAATGAGACGTCTGTCACCATTCTTGGTAGCCAAAGTTCTAACGAATGAGCTAGGCGGCGGTTATAAAGTAAGCAAGTTGGGAAGCGGTGACCTTCTCCTAGAAGTACAAGATGCAGCTCAGTGTGCCAAGTTGACGAAAATAACCACTGTTGGCGACAATCCTGTGAGCATCAGTCCCCACCGATCCATGAACACTACCAGAGGTGTTCTCTCTGATGAAGACTTTCTGAACTTGTCTGAGCAAGAACTCCTGGAAGGGTTCGAGGGCCAAAATGTTGTGAATGTTCAACGAATCAAAATACGTAGAGATGGGAAGGAAATTTCGACCAAGCATGTAATCCTCACATTCTCGACCAGTGTACTGCCCGAGTCTGTCGAGGCAGGCTACGTTAAGATCCCTGTGCGTTTGTATGTTCCAAACCCCCGACGCTGCTATAAATGCCAAAGATTTGGCCATGGTTCACTGAGCTGCCGAGGCAAGGCAGCATGTCCAAAGTGTAGCCTCCCCGACCACTCGTCTGACACCTGTGAAGCTCCACTCCACTGTGTAAACTGCATGGGAGAGCACGCCGCGTACTCGCGCTTGTGCCCGCAATGGAAGAAAGAAAAAGAAATAATTGCTCTGAAGTATAAGGAAAACATTACCTTTAGGGAAGCACGACAGAGACTGTTCCTGACACACACTAGCTTTGCCGATGTAGCGCGACGGGGGGCGACGCTACAGTCGGTTCGAGTTTCCCTTGGAACCCTCCCAGTGAGGCCCCAAGGGACACCCCAAGCCCCCTCAGTGCCGGTGGCTAAGGCCACTGCACATGCCACAAAAGAAGCGTCAAGGGCTGCCCCAGCACCCCTTGATGCCAACGCTAGGCCCCTTGCTGGCACTGCAGTGCCGGTCCCTGCTGAGAGGCAGGCTGCCGCAACCAGCCAGCCTAGCCCTGCTGACGAGGCTTCACAAGAAGCCATGGACACAACGCCAAGCCCTCCGTTGCGTGGTACGCCGATAGGGCGCGGCACGTCGCTCGACCGTTCAAAGCAAAAGACACCTAGGGTCACGGCTCCTGGGAAGGTGTCTTGAGCCTGGGAGGGTGACAGCATGGCACTTCCTTAATCCTTGTTCAGCATAAGCTGATGGTAACTGATAATGTAGTCCAATGGAACTGCAGAGGCCTCCTGAAAAACTTGGACGATATCTATGAATTGCTGTCACAACACCAAATAAGTATTATGTGTCTCCAGGAGACACACTTGAGGACGAACCAAACTAACTTCTTAAAGAACTACTATGTATTTAGGAAAGACAGGGATGGCTGCATGCATCCCTCTGGAGGAGTTGCGATTATCGTGCAAAAATCAGTGGCATGCCAGTTCTTACCGCTGCATACCAGTTTAGAGGCTGTAGCCATACGAGCCATTATCTTTAATAAACTGGTAACAGTATGCTCACTGTACATACCTCCAGACCACGGGCTCTCCAGTATGGAGTTTGAAACATTAGTTGATCAGCTGCCAGAGCCGTATCTGCTAGTTGGGGATTGTAATGCTCACCACCCACTCTGGGGTTCTGCACGCACGGATGCTAGAGGACGCCTTGTTGAAAAGTTTCTGCTATCATCTGGAGCATGCATACTTAACAAGAAAGACCCAACATATTATAACACAACACATGCCACGTACTCCTGCATAGATCTCGCCATAGCCTCTCCAGTTCTGTTTCCAGCACTCCAGTGGAATGTCATTAATAACCTGTACGGAAGTGACCACTTTCCAGTGAGCCTCAAGCTTGTAGACAATAAACAAGACAACACTCCATGCCCACAAAAGTTCAAGGAGGAGGCCGCAGACTGGAAAAAATTCAAAGAGCTCTCTGAGTGTCACTATACACTTATAGACAACCTTGGTATTGATGAAGCTGCTGAGACTCTGACCACCCATATAATTGAAGCTGCGCTGAAGTCCATCCCCCAGACTTCTTCTAGTAGGGTTGCTAAGCGGAAACCTTGGTGGAATGATGATTGCAGGCAGGCCCGTAAGGAACAGAATAAGGCATGGGGTGTCTTGCGTAGGTGCCCAACGACTGAAAATTTGGTACTTTTCAAGCGGGCAAAGGCCAATGGCAGACGGATTCGGCGTATTGCGAAAAAAGAAAGCTGGAATCGTTTTGTGTCATCAATCACATCATATACTGACACGCGGAAAGTATGGAGGAGAATTAAAGCACTCCGAGGAAGTAACACTCTCACGCACCCTTTGGTCAGCACAAGTGGAGACACTTTACAAGACCAAGCGAATGCCCTAGGCAAGCATTTTGAGTATGTATCAAGCTCAGCTCACTATTCAAATAACTTCCTGAGACACAAGAATGCAGAGGAACGGAAGATTGTACGTGACAAACGGCAGTCTGAGGTAGGGTATAATTGCCCCTTCACTATGCAGGAGCTTAAAGTGGCGCTCACTACATGTGGTAAATCATCACCAGGTCGAGACCGAATAACATAAACCATGATTAAGCACCTGCACGACGACACGCTAGAAGCGCTCTTACTGTTGTTTAACAAGATCTGGCGTGCAGGACAGTTTCCAAAAGTGTGGAAAGAAGCTATTGTGGTGCCGATTCTAAAGGAGGGGAAAGATCCATCACTTGCAACTAGTTTCAGACCGGTCGCTTTAACCAGTTGCTTATGCAAGGTCTTCGAAAAAATGATTAACCGTCGCCTTATCTATTTTCTTGAGTACCATGGTATTATAGACAATCGCCAGGCGGGATTTCGCTCTGGTAGATCGACAGCAGACCACCTAGTGGCTATTGAATCCTACATCAGGGATGCATTTGTTCATAAGCAGCATTGTTTATCAGTTTTCTTTGACCTCCAGAAAGCTTACGACACAGCCTGGCGTTACGGTATTCTTTGCGATGTGCGCCGCCTTGAAGTTTGTGGAAACATGCTGAACAGTTTGAAAGATTACCTTTCGGAGCGCACCTTTCAGGTTAGGGTTGGAAACGTCCTCTCGAAGACGTTCGTCCAAGAAAATGGAGTGCCGCAGGGTGGTGTGCTTAGCTGCACCCTTTTTATTGTTAAAATGAATTCCTTAGGAACTTCACTGCCTCGCTCCATATCCTACTCACTATATGTTGATGATGTGCACATTGCATTTAAATCATGTAATATGTCCATTTGTGGGAGGCAAATCCAACTAGCTGCAAACAAACTTACAAAATGGGCAGATGAGAATGGCTTCTGTTTTAACCCAGAAAAAAGCACGTGTGTGGTCTTCTCTAGGCAGCGTGGTATCCGCCCAGATCCTGTTATTAAACTCAATGAAACACCCATAGCGGTAAAAAAGGAGCACAAGTTCCTTGGGGTTGTGCTTGATGACAAACTTTTATTCATTGCACACCTCAAACGCCTTAAAGTTAAATGTTTGGATACAGTCAGGATCCTGAAAGTCCTCTCACACCAGTCTTGGGGTACTGACACAGTGCCTATTGGCCTTATTCAATAGCCTTGTGAGGCCCCGCATCGACTACGGGTGTCTTGTTTATCAATCTGCCGCGAGAACAGCACTAAAGATGTTAGACCCTGTCTACCATCTTGGCCTTCGTCTGGCTACAGGCGCTTTCCGAACAAGCCCTGTTTTAAGCCTGTATGTGGAAGCCAATCAGTGGTCTCTTGAAACACAGCGGAAGTACACTGGGTTGAATTATGCTCTAAAAGTGACATCCTTGACCGGACACCCGAACAGCACTCTAGGTAACCAGGCAATCAAGCTTTTTGAAGAGCGACCTGCCATGGCTGAGCCATTACTTCTGTCGGTGAGGGCACTGGCCGCAGGCCTGGGAATATCCTTCACTGACGCTCAGAAAACCAGCTTTGCTGACTTTGTCCCTCCATGGGATCTCTGCCCTATCTCTTATGATCTCTCTTTTATGAAGATTGACAAAAGAACTGCTCCAAAGGAATTAATTATGCAGCATTTTTTGTTTTTGCAGAACAAGTACAGAGCATCTGAGTTCTACACAGATGCGTCCAAGTCAGCTGGTGCAGTATCATGTGCTGCACATGGTCCAAACTTTTCCACGTCAAAGACTATGCCTAAAGCCACATCTATATTCACTGCTAAAACACACGGCCTTGTATTGGCTGTAGAATATATTATTCAGAACAATGTCCAAAAGTCAGTGATATTCACTGATTCTCAAAGTGCTGTGCAGGCTTTAGCGTCAGGAAAGTTACAAAAAAATCCAGTATTTAATCAATTGCTAAAACTACTGTGCTTAGCCCACAAACAAAAACTTGAAATCACTGTCTGTTGGGTCCCAGGTCACTGCGGAATAGCCGGAAATGAGCAAGCAGACAGGAACTGTAACTGCAGCTCTTCGGAGTGACCTAGATATTCAAAGCGTCCCGTACGAGGATCTTAAAGCGTACGTACGTAAGAGGCTGCGCGACCAATGGCAGGAAGATTGGAATGGGGAAACAGCAAACAAATTGCACATGGTAAAACCCAAGTTAGGTAGATCGATCTGTGAGAAACGAGACAGGATCACAGAGGTTACTCTCTGTAGACTGCGCATAGGCCATACCCATGCTACACATGCGTACCTATTGAAAGGAACAGAACAGCCACGCTGCTTGAGGTGTGGAGGGTCGCTATCAGTCATTCACGTACTGGTAGAATGCAAACTACTTGAACCGAAAAGAAAGCTTCATTTTCCAGAATTGTACACACGCATGATCCCTCAACACCCATTGCTGTTTTTATCAGACGAGCCACTTTTCTCTACTAACCGTGTTTTTAAGTACCTCTCAGACGTAGATTTTTTAAGGTATGTGTCGTATCACCCGTGAGCCGAGCCACCATCGCACGCTAGAACCCGGTAGTGCCACTCATTGCTACCGCAAAGACGGTGGCAAGGGGTGCACGTAGAAAATGCCTGTCATAGTGTCAAATGTTTTTACTTGGCCCTCTACACCAATTCTTGGCCCTCTACACCAACAGAAATCTGAGATACCTTTTATTATATATTCTGTACTTTATATTCTCACTTGAATAATCCTCACCATAGTACTGGCGCTCTTTGGCCTTGATGTCCTCGCGCCAAGAAAACCTAACATCATCATCATCACTCAGATTCGGGGACCGTGTTCTCTGCACTTGACGTGACGAACTGTACATGCGCCCTTGCGCTGTATGCACTTTCAGCGGCAAGTTCGGAAATAAATTTGAGGTGATGGCATATAAAGCGGAAACTTGGCGCCTTACTAAAAAATTTTAAAGCAAACGCTGGTCTGCTCAACCGGCCATGGAACGAATAATGATCGCAGCAACACGCAGAGACAAGAAACGAGCTTGCTGGATCAGAGAACAAACCAGAGTATAAGATATGATTGTATAGATAAAAAAAAGAAATGGACATGGGCTGGCCACGTCATTAGGCGAAATTACGATCGGGGGACTACCAGGGTGACAGAGTGGACACCAAGGGACGGGTCAAGAAAAGCAGAAGGCCAGTTACACGATGGGGGGACAAAGTAACATTAAAAACGATAGTCTTTCTTGGGCTACTTAAACCATTAAATTTTGGTCTGTCTGTCTGTCTGTCTGTCTGTCTGTCTGTCTGTCTGTCTGTCTGTCTGTCTGTCTGTCTGTCTGTCTGTCTGTCTGTCTGTCTGTCTGTCTGTCTGTCTGTCTGTCTGTCTGTCTGTCTGTGACTCTATTCAACCACCCGGCCAAAGTGAAACGAAGTGTGCGCAATAGTCTTTATACTCACAGGGAAATCTAAACGTGTAAGTCTGGTTTATATGTTCATACGTACTTCTCAACACTGGTGAACAAGAACAAGATATTACGCAAATTTAAGGCCGAAAATAATACACAAGGGATATGTACGGTGTTCCTGTATAAAAAAATTCATAGATGATTGATTTTTGCGAAATGAAATACTACATTTAGTGCAGAAAAAAAAACGCACTGTCGCCTGCTGTAGGCCGCGCCCCTGTAGCTTCTAGTGGCATTTTGAGAATTAAAGCGGCAACAGTTACGAAAGCTTCCACTAGGTAGGTTCCACGGTCTGCTTGGAACGCACGTGGACTAGGGCAACGCGGTTCTATAAACGTTGAGGTAGGGCGCCTCGATTCACGCACGTCTCCGCCGTACGGCAGCGCTTGCATAGAGGCACCCGGCCTGGAGCAGAGGAACACGGTAAATTTAAACTGACTTGAGCAAACATTTCGCGTGTTTACCTTTGGAGAGGCCCGACGCAAGAGGAAGAACATGACAGGTGAGCGGGAAAGCGAAGGGAAGCATTTACTTGGCAAATGTTGACAAAGACTATCGTCTTTTGTCGACTTTGCAACGAAAGGAGCAGATACACTGGCAATTTTGTTTTGTAGGGGACCTCAAGAAGACGCTTGGACTTAACCGGTCGGCGATGCCTGGTTTGCGTGTTCCTTCTCCATTAAAATACACGAAATTAGTGGATCCAATCTCTTCAACGAAGAATTATTCGCAATTTTTGCGTCTGCCGCACTATACCTTGCCGTCACGCCACCTTGGTGTCTGTTTCTTTTATTCGTTCGCGCATCCCATGCTCGTCATTTGCTCAAGCTGCAATCTGCATGGAGATACTAGTTATGTAGTTTGCCTCCGTCATATCTCTATTCATTGCTCACTCTTTTTCTTCATTACTGCTCTCTATTTTAGATATTCATCTCTCTTTGTTTTGCCTCTCCATTACATATCTTGGTCTGGCTCGCTATTTTTGGCGCTTTTCCTCGTTTACTGGACATATGGTGCAGCTTGCTTCGCCGTCGGAGCTTCCGTTCAACAGCGAATTTCATACTTCCCCTCGAAGTTTGTTTCTTTTTTCCCCGTATCTTTGAAACCGTGTCATTTTTCCGACTGTCGACCAGCTAATGCAACCTCCGCAGATGCTCAGCACACCAGACGCCCTAGTTGGAATCCTGAAACGAAGTCATGACGACGTAAACAGATTGGATTGGAAAACATTTAATAACAGAAGTGAGGTTTATTTTGTTCTCTCTACCGTGTGTCGCCTTTATTGAGCGTGGAATGCATATTAGCGGCAGCACTTATACAATTCCACGCAAAGTTTTGTGTTTGCCTTATAGCAGCTGGAGAATTCACTTCATATTTCCTCCTCCTCCTTCCTCCTCTCATCGGCGTAATATGGAACGCGAACGAGGTGCATCGGCGCAATTTACGGACCTATAAACTATAACAGTCACTGGGTCAAACACGTGCCTTCGACAGATGACGGCTTTCCGGAATCCGTTTCATTTCTATCAGTTTTTTTACCCCTTACCGCCCTGGCCGGAACGTTGCGGGGCCTAGCTGCACGGGGTATATTATTAGGCGTGCCTCGGACGAGCCGCCCCCGCCTAACGATTCGAGATTACAGTTACCACTGACTCTTGTGGCTAGGAACCCCACGCATGTCGAAGTTTGTTTGCGTGCCCACATGAAATGGGACGTAGCCCGTCTACAGAAGGCGCCACTGCTTTATCAGCCTATTGAAAAAGCGGGAAGTTTGAAACATTTTACGTTTAAATGCCAATTCCTGTCTGAGAAAAAAAAAAAAAACGTCGTTTGGCGCTAAATAAAATTAGAGGGAGTTACAAAATGACTGATTCTTTCGAATAGAGCAGATATGTGTATTGTTTTTATTTTCCCTTTAACACATCTCTTGTGGTTGAGCGGCATTTATAATATTGTTTTCGTGTTGTGCCATATGACAGAACGGTGAGGCGTCGCTTAAATAACCACGGATGAAGGTAGTGGTATAACCAAGGAGGTGAAAAAATTTTAGCCTCCTTGGGTATAGCATAACGATAACTCGTTTCTTACGCTTTAAATTGAGCTAACGAAACGGTGAATTTTTCTTGTACAAGTGTTCATCTATCATGAAATGGAAATTTTGTTTTTCGTTTGCCAGATATTGTGGTGAAAAAAGGAAGCGTATGCGGAAAAGGTCGACATCACCATAAGCTATGTTACTGTAAATATGATAGCACAACTCCTTAAGAAGTAACGAATTTATATTCATTACCCCAGCTTTCCTTGATCATGGCAGAGTTTACGGGGAGAAAAAATAATATACGGGACATAAACCAACTCTGCAACATTGGTGATAAACGCTCATATTCTTTCGGTCATGCTTGGCAGCACTGCGAAAGCTATAGTTGTTACCAGCACAGAGCGGCCCTGCGTGCTTTGCTCGCCGCAGCCAATACGTGTTTCACTTTCTGCTTTGCTTTCGTTTCGGTTCTCTATAAAGTGGTTATCGAATACGCCTATTTTTTCAACTGAAAGGAAGATTTAAATGGTCTGCCATACACGTTGCGGTCAAATGATGTCACTCAACCGCACAAACATTGCTAAGACCCGAAAACCAGAGGAAAATCTATTCAGCAAGTTTCTGCCTTTACGTGATAGGCGTGAAGCGGTAAAATTGTCTTGGAGTATTCCTGAGCCCATACTCTAAGCGCTGTATGCGATTGTTGACTGCTTTCTGAAAACATGTAAGATTTTGAAAAAAAAAAAAATTCAGAACAGTGTTGCAGGGTAACTTTCAAACTTTCAGTACACGCATGGAGGAACGGTAGCCGTATTTTGAACATCAGTTGACCGTTTGACGCGCTCAGCAACTACTGCTATACGAGTGCGGGTGCGGTAATCTTTAGGAAAATACTGGAAACATCGAGTTCTTTTACCAGAACGCTATGCTCTCCGCATAGACGTTTGCATGTTTCGGTTACGTCCGATAAAAAGACGTCACGGCGAGTTTTCGTACCAGTAATTCATCGACCCAATCAGTGGCCAAAACGCTGGCGGAATATTTGGGTTTAACGTGCCGAAGCAACACCGGGGTTAAGATGCGCGCCTGGAATGTTTACCTGATCAAAATACTGAAGCAAGATTTTTTTATGGTGGGGCCTTTGAGAATCGCAGGAATAAAATTTTACTCGATGCAAAAGAACTGACCAAAGCTGACTGTGTTGTTATTATTTGTTTTCGTTCTATTTCGGGTGATTTTATCTCGCTTCTTCGTTTCCAGGTGCTTAGCTCCTAGCAGCGGAAAGATAACGCGAGTCTACGGGTTTTAACACCGCGGCATGCGCGTTGCTGCTTGAAGAGTATAGCTAACGCCAAGAAAACACTTGTTCTTAATGGCCGCCGTGATTATGTATGCGTAGCTAAATATAATTCCCACTTCAACACAATCATCCAGCTGTTGAAATACTCGCGCAGCTTAGCTGCACAACAAGATACCAAAATAAAATAAAGAAAGAGAGAAAAAATAACACAGCCAATAAGTAAATGAACGCGATGTACACATTATAGCAAATAATTAAAGTATCATTGTAACTGACTATAGCAAAAACTGGAAGCGCACTATCACCTCGTACATACCCCAAAGGGTATACTGCTTACTGAAAGTTGACAACACTGGAGTACGAATTATGTGAAATTGTACGCACGCAGAGTACCCTTATTTGCCGCAGCAAGAGCACCTACAATTAACACTTACAAAAAATGTTTTGTTTCACTATGGCTTCGTGTTTATCTAGCCTTTTTTTTTTTTTTGGAACGTTTGCATAGAGCTAAAGGGAATGGCTATACACACAAAATTACATTCCAGGTCTGCGACAGAATAAAAACCGGGGACTCGTAATGGGGATGCAATATGGGGACACAATGGACCGCATTCAGGTAGTCAAGCTTACCTGGGCTGTAGGAGTAGAGACGCTGGAGCATTGTCCACACCCAGCCCTCCGTTGCAATCTCATGCCCGTTTTCCGCGATGCGGATCTAAACGACGGTTTGCAGAAACGACGAGAGGGCGGGGCGGCACCAATTGAGCTGACTGTTTGGAGCCGCGCAACTCTGCCTAATGCGGTCTTTATACAGAGACGCTGCCGCCTAATCTCGCTTTGTGACCCCGTAAAGGGCGCTAATTAAGAGTCAGTTTGCGGACGACGGAGCGAGCCGTACGATGCCGTCTTGGTCGGCGTCCTGCCCTTCTCTACTTCAGTTAGCTATTCCTGACCCTTCCTTGGGTGGTGAGCATTCTTGGCCCGCTTTACCTTCAATGCGGGTTGGGATATTCCCCTCTCGTAGTAGTATGTGGGTGTTTATGGCGCAAGGGCAGTCAAGGCCAAATAGCGCCAAGATAATATTTAGCGGTCCTTCGCTGTCATTTTAGTGTCTAAAATGTGCATGGTATGAGTATGATCCTAATATATAAAAGAGCTTAATATATGGGTGTAAGGGGCCCTGATATTAAAAATATGAAGATGGTTATAATGGTGGATGAGGGTGACCATGATGGGTGCATAACCCTCGGTAGCTTTCTTAATGGTGAGAGATCCGAAAGTTACATGTGGTACGAGATGAGATTTAAAAAATCGGCTTCAGCGAGATATGATAATACACGTTTGTTCGTGACCACTGGTTCGTCACCTAAAAATAAAGAGGGATGAAATGGAATTCTGTACTTGTATAAATCAGGGAAGTGTCGCTGTCTCACATCCTTTTGAGGATTTGCATTCGATTAATATGTGTAGTACTGAAAGCCGCTCGGCACATCTGCTGCAGACTGGGGGTAATGAGCCAGTTAGGAGATATGAATGTGTGTCATGTGTACGGCCTATTTGAAGCCTGCACATGGATGTTTCATTGAACCTATTTTGTTTGTCTGTCATGTATTTGCCTATCTGTGGTTTTAGGGATCTTCCCCTCTCAACTGGGGCCTTGGGTGCCATTTCTCGAATCAGCACAGCTTAAAGCAGATGCTGTAGATTGGGAATCTATACCGCTTTATAACAAACTCCCAATTTCTCCGCTTTTAAGCATTACCTGCCAAAACCGGTGAGCAAAAGGGGTGGTTTGTGACCAGGTACGGGTAATATACCGATAGAAACTAGTAGACAAAGAAGAGTGTTTGGGGGTGGGGGGGTGATGATGGTGATGGTGATGCCCTTGCATTGTTTGGGCCGTACTTACAAAAGCGACTGGCCCGGGTCAAAGCTTCGTTCTACCAGCCGTGGTGGCTCAGTGGCTAAGGCGTTGTGCTGCTGAGCACGAGGCCGCGGGTGCGATTCCGGGCCGTGGCGGCCGCTTTTCTGATGGAGGCGAAAAGCAAAAACGCCCGTGTGCACGCAATTTCGGCGCACGTTAAAGATCCCCAGGTGGTCAAAATTAACCCGGAGCCCTCCACTACGGCGCGCCTCATCGCCTGCGTTGCGTCGACGCGTTAAACCCTACAACCAATCAAAGTTTCGTTCTGTATAGGGATAAATGCGTTTTCTTTTTCCTTTTGCCAGAATATGCAGTCCCTTGTGCAGCATCGTCCTCTTCAATGCCTTCCATTAATTTTTCAGCCGCAGATTCAGATTGAATAAAGTCGACCCGCTACTGTCAAGGTAGAGGGCTTCGCAGTTGAAGTTTCTGAGGAAGCTGTATAGCTTTCCTTTGTAGCCGTATGGCTGCATTCAGGTGAATGCCAAACTTTCCTTCGGAGAAACTTACTCCACCTTGGGGACTTCCCCTAAATCTGGTCGAATCCTGTACCAGGACGAATTTTTTTTCAACTGCGAAGTTTCTGAGTACGCTGCATAGCTTTCCTTTGTAGCCGTATGGCTGCATTCAGGTGGATGCCAAACTTTCCTTCGTACAAACAAAGATACAAAAAAACAAAGGAATAAATAAATAAATAACGGTGTTACACTCATTTCACCAACTTTCTTGTTTTCGGAGGTGAATATGAGTGTGGTTTCGCATCTTTATAAAACGTGAAGGGAGGATTCGTTAGTTTACAGGACTTATACCTTCTTTTGACTTTCCCGTACAAAAACTTGATGTTTGGGTGTTCAGGCTTTCATTTTCGTGCTCGATTTTCCAATTCTGCTAACGTCGTCGAGGTTGGTTTCACAAAAAATGTTTATGGTATTGACGAGGCTGACAAACGGAAGACATGCCGAATGGGCAAGCTAACTAGCCCTGCGATGGCGCTACCCAACGGAAAGTGCACTTGAGGTAACTTGAAAGTCAAGAATAAATTTGCAATGGACCGATGCAGCTGGTAGTTTGATCTCCACACTTCCAAGAAAGCTGGTAAATCGATTTTTTGTATATTTCAGTAGTTTCGTTTATTTTTCTCACTCTTTTTATTCGGTAGTTGTCAATCGAAAATTTTCCCGGAAATCTAAATAACCACACTCCAGCAGGTTTGCAAAGATCCCCAGCCATGATGGAAAATCGGAGGGAACGTGCGCAGTCTGCGGTCTGTATTATGCACCTGTAAAGCTTGCTTTGCCTTTTACTCGTGCGCCCTTTGAGGGAGCCGTCTTTTAAGTGCAGAGCATTTAGGGCACAACACCCGTTCTTCTTTGCCCGTAGAGACAGGGACAAAAAGAATGACCAAAATCTGCGCAGAAACAAAGCCGACATCGCCGGCGTCTGTAGCAGCAAAACGAATTCTTAACCCACGTGACTGGTCCGTGTTCCATATGCTGTGCTTCGCAATAACAAAACACGAAGGACAGCGCTGATTGGGTTTACACCTAAGCCCGCGGAGGGCCACGTGAACAGTGTAGCGCGATGTCGTTCGACACTTCAATGAGAATACCCTCCGAGAGCCTCGCCCAGCGACTCAGCAGACACCAGCAAGCCGGAAGGCTCTGCGGTTGAGCATAATTCGCAGCAATGTCGTCCGAATGATTATAGAAAATGATTATAGAAAACAGAAACTAAAAAATAACTCCACCAATGTAACCAAAAAATGTGGTTGATCCTTCTTCCATAGGAATCGGTACAACACGAAAATGTGCCTTCACAGGAACAGTTGAATGTTTATTGTGCATCGATGTGAACTTGCACGTCGCTATGGCACCGCTAGACGCATCAACATTAGACACTGGATTACAGGCACCGGAGCATTGCGAAGTCCGACTGAAACCACAGACGCTCGCAAACCGTGCGAACGAAACCGACCTGGTTGTCAGCGAATCGGTTCGTGAATTCACGGTCCGCTGCAGCGCAAAGAGCATTATTTGCAGGTTGGCAGCTGTCTTGTGGGTGTGCTTGGAGAGCGACGTCCTGCTGGCGGGTCTCTTCGGCAAAGGTGCGGCCACTTCGGTCGTGCTCTGTGGCGTGTACGGCAGACGGTCGATTTTCGAAGATCTCAGCTTGTGGGACGCGAGAGACAGTTCGCGGCCCGCAGCAGTATCGCCAACTATCAGCACTCATTAGGGTCACAACGCACTACTTCGCTTCACATCTCCGAGACGACAGCACCATCTGAATAGAAATTCTTATACGAAAGGGTATAAGGCGCGTTCGTAGACCTAACAGGTGTGAGTCATAGCCCAGTCGGCGAAGAGTCTGACACCTCCCGTTGCGGCCAGAGTGGTCGTGGGCTCGAAACCTAGCGCCGCCGCGCCAGTGGAACTTTTATGGCGATGTCATTTCCGGGACGGATATGACATAAGTGGGGTTTTGTTGTACCCCGTAATAAAACACTTTCATGTTAAAAACTTCAGAAAATAGCTCTCTGTCAAACTAGAGAACGGTACTCGCAGCGAAGGAATCGGAGTCCTCAGATGCGTTCAACTGAGAGCTAATGATATCGCAATTACAACCAATGAATAGGGCTTAGGTGCCGTCCGATTTTTTTCACCTTATCATCGCTTACCTTGCAGTTGCATTGCAGTTGTATTGCGCTAAGCGCATTAGTGAGGCCGACTGCGCGAGTTGATTACAACTCGTCCCGACACCGGGTGGCTTCTTCGGAGAGATCAGCGTTTGATCGTCTACACTGGTCGTGTATACGAGATTGCGTGACATATCATATTTGCACTGGCACCCTTTCTGGTTTGTTTTCGTGCTTGCATTAGTGAAATCTTTTGGTAGCCGATTGCGAATGTAATTTAGCCGCTCTTTATTTCAGTACTTCGCTAACTACCTGCGCAGAGTAAGCTCGGCTTAACTAGAGTATAAAAATTATTGGTCAAATTTGTGAGCTATGGTTAGGCGATATCAAGTAAGGTAATGTAAATTAATAAAAAAAAATGAAGGAAAGAAATAAAGATAATGAGGGTATTCTTGTATACCTGGGTAAAGAAGGTGGTGAAAATGTATTGGTACAAAAGAAGGAAACAATCCCAAAAACGAAAGATTGACGAAGAACGAGGTCATTTGAAGAATATGAAGGTACAGCTATGAGAAATGAATGCAAACTCAGAAAAATAAAACAAATCGAGCCCGGAATGTTAACATAACTCTGCGGACGGTAGGTGCAAGTCGTAGCTATCCCTATCATTGACTCAGATTTAATGATTTCCGCTCAAAAAAGCGGAAAGCATCGAATAATACCCGTGGAGTAAAATGATAACACTGGAAAGGAACCAAATAATAATGCGGACATGTCTTGCCGTTTTCTCTGCAAGAGAACCGTTCTCCTTCGACATAATGAGCCCGAATTTCGAGAGCTTCTAGCAGACGGTGATCAACCAAGACGCTTCGGCGAAAAAAAAAAAATTGTCTCGTTTGCTTCCGCGCTTTGAAGGGGAAAACCTGCCGTACTATTGGGACTATTTTTGACCTTCCTTAAGCCATCCTATGTCACATTAATCTGTCTTATTTCAATTTAATTCAGCTTCATCCCAACGTAATCCACCTCGATCCATAATATTCACCTTAATACGCGCAGATATATTCTATTTAACTTAATCCACCTTATTCCCAGATTGCTAATAATAACTATCAATTACGTAATAAATTATCCACCCTGGATCTGCCTTAATACCTCTCATTCTCAACCTCATATAGCTTACTAATCACTGCTATAAATCACTAATAAATCATTATTTGCTTTAATAATTAATCTTGTCTTATACATTACTGCCATTTATCGGTTCAAATCTGGCCTTCCTTAGTTTTTTTTACTGCTCATTGCGACTCCGGGGTCATTCGTGGTAATCTTCCAATTAGACATTTCGGGGGTTTCCGCCTTAAAATAATTGCTGGCCGGCACTAAAACCCATTTCTCTTTAACGTAGTTTTACCCCGGACCTTTTCTGGAGATCTTCTTCTGCGATCATTCGCGTTTAATGAACGCAATCGGCCCTTAACGTGTAGTAAGACTGGCGGTAATTGTAGCGAGGCGTTCTCCCAAACTGCTCTCAATCCCCGCACCGGACCAACGTTTGCGCGTCTGCCCCACTGCCCACAATCAATCAATCAATCAATCAATCAATCAATCAATCAATCAATCAATCAATCAATCAATCAATCAATCAATCAATCAATCAATCAATCAATCAATCAATCAATCAATCAATCAATCAATCAATCAATCAATCAATCAATCAATCAATCAATCAATCAATCAATCAATCAATCAATCAATCAATCAATCAATCAATCAATCAATCAATCAATCAATCAATCAATCAATCAATCAATCAATCAATCAATCAATCAATCAATCAATCAATCAATCAATCAATCAATCAATCAATCAATCAATCAATCAATCAATCAATCAATCAATCAATCAATCAATCAATCAATCAATCAATCAATCAATCAATCAATCAATCAATCAATCAATCAATCAATCAATCAATCAATCAATCAATCAATCAATCAATCAATCAATCAATCAATCAATCAATCAATCAATCAATCAATCAATCAATCAATCAATCAATCAATCAATCAATCAATCAATCAATCAATCAATCAATCAATCAATCAATCAATCAATCAATCAATCGACGGATAGATCCATGGACCGATCAGTCATCAATTTATCCATCAATCAATCAAACCTCACACTAAAATATGATTGTAAATGTGGTTGTTATGAACAGTCAGTGAATCCCCACACTAGTCAATAATATGATGAATGGATAACTTTAAGGAGAATAAAGGTCACTACATAACGTCTCCTGATAAAATACAGTGGTCATAGAGACTGAGTTGACGTCAATGTTGGAATTGTCATATTCGACTTAGTAGATCCTCAGTTCTGTTCTTAAAATGGAATGAATCGTTGTCCTGAGCCACCTGGGGATGCACAAAGCGAAAACGATCCTTTGTCATGTCACTTATTTCTTTCTAATTTCACACGTGGTGACACCTCATCGTAGATAGGCGGAACGCCTCTAGCGACAATATTTCTCTGGTTCTCTATGGCCTCGAGGCATTTTCGCAGTTCCACTGCTTTGCACGAATTGTACAGCGCTGCCGCCCCACTTTGGAAGTCGCCGTGATGGCGATCTTAACATGGTCTGAACACGTTGGGCAACGTCTGAAGCGTAGAGACCGACCAAGTAATGAAATTCACTAGCACGCGCCGGAACCATTATCAGATACAAAGCAAACTGCAACCCCGCGTTCTTTACTATTGTGTCTGGTCACCCAATTTGTATATTGACTTACCTCCCCGGGAGAAAAAGAATAAAGAACATTGCGCTCATCTCTAAAACGAGGATGAAGAGCAGGTGCCCAGTATCGGACTCCTATGTGCAAATTAAGAATTGACAATTAAACGTTGTCGGCGTACGACAGAAGCGAGCGCGGCCTCGTTTACTTTACCCGGATATTCTCTCTTTGCTACCGCAGGGTGCTCCATTCAATCTCCTATATTGAGGCTTGTTCCTGCATTTTAGTTAGCTCACTTTAACCCCTCCTTATCCTGTGCTTCTAATTATAA
Source organism: Haemaphysalis longicornis (assembly GCF_048455015.1). Classification (NCBI taxonomy): domain Eukaryota; kingdom Metazoa; phylum Arthropoda; class Arachnida; order Ixodida; family Ixodidae; genus Haemaphysalis; species Haemaphysalis longicornis. The sequence continues at coordinate 71,210,910 of NW_027526225.1, read as the reverse complement.
ATGCGCCGTGACTTTAATGGCTTCGCAAGCCAGTTCTACTTGGGCATCGCGTTAATTGCTCCCGGCCTTCGTGTTTGCCAAGAGCAACTACGCAAGTTCTGCCCTCTCCCTCCCTCCCTATCTCCCAATCTGCCTCACGCTATTCTTCCTCTGTTTTAAAACGGTCGTTTGTTTGACTGTTCTTTTCTTCTTCGCCTCACAAAAGTTTCCTTTGGGACAACACACATATTGAATTGGGAAAAGTTCCCCTCGAAAGTATGTAAATTTTATTCCTGCCACCTGCCCCCCCTCCGCGTCGAAATTGAATCCTCGCACGACCCGCATCGGCCGCTGACAGCGTTACTTGGGTTTTAAATAATATTGCTCCAACGCCTTCTCCTTAGTAGGAATGACTGATAGTTACAGGTGCGCTTCGCGTTTTTTTACTCAGAGAACTTTTAGACTCAATTCTGTCCCTTTCTCGGCGTGTGTAATCAATCTAGTTTCTCAGTATAGATAAGAGAGCTGCGTTGGAGTGATGGTTGTTGAATACATCGCGGACGTTTAATGGCTACCTCCGCCGTGACGCTTGGATCAAGATGCCCTACTCGAGGCCACAAAAAACCTCATCCTGTTCGCATACGCAGGATTCGCTTAACCGTGATGAAGTCCTAGCAAGCAGAGCTGTAGCATCCGATTGAGACGAACTTCTGGCCGGTTCGTACACCTGAAGCGCAGTACCTAATACTAGGAACGGTGACGACGCGACACGGATAGGCGCCGCTTCCATCTAAGGTAAAGAACGCGGACGACAAAAATATGCGCTCATTGGTAAGCTCGAAGCGGAGAGGTCTATACCTGTCTTATGAACTCAGTGAACTCAGAGAACTATACCGGAGGTGGTAAGCATTGTCTGGTCCCTCTATCAGTCTTAGGGTTTTAAGTACATGGATGGCGCTCTGAGCAATTTTGACTGTTCAGGGAGTGTTCTTTCCCGAGGTGAGTGGGTTCGAGTGTGTGGTTTCCCTCGCTACATCCTTCTCATCTATTTGGTGACGTCAGCTGTGAGGACACACTCGAAAGCCCCGAACACAGATCTTTTAAAGCCCGAGAGAGTTTATCGTAAACTATGATCGGAGAAGCAGTAAATACGGATAAATGGAAATTTTTTGGACTGGTCTACGCTGATGCGGGCTGACATAGGGCTGATCTAGCTAGCGGCCCTATAACTCGCGCAGTTGACAATATCATCAATCGGTTCATACCAACCGCAGTTTATAACATGTCGAATTGTTACCAATATTTATTAAAACAAAAGCTTTCTTAGTGGCACCAAAGGTTTCCTATCAAAAAAGCTAATTCGTTTCCCCCTCGGCCGTTCCGGTGACCAAAAAGCTCTAAAAAGATCTCTGAGCACATAGCACGTGCGTGAAACCTGGTTGCGTCAAAACGGTTACCTGAAAATCGCGCAGAAGGAACTGTTCTAGATAAAACAATACACGCATCGATTATGAAGAAGCAGCACGACAGTATCCACTCATCTCATAAACCACGTATCGGTACGCATTTACGTCGTTCGGTGACGCGTTTACTTAGTGCGCAAATAATCGCCACATGGGTTCTTTTTTCGTTTACGATTCGGGTCTTTGGAGGTTTAACGATGGATTGGAAGCCTATTCAGCGAAGGTTGGGCGTACTTTTAGCGAAGTTTTTGACGCACTGCTGACGCACTTTTCATGTGAAACAAGATTGCGCGCTTCTCTCGACTTTCTTTAGGAAGGGATGTCGAAGATCTTGAATGAAAAGTTCTGTAGACCTTTAGATCCCTTCACCTCTTACAAGGTGAGATGGTGTTTTGGACTGTGGTACGCGTGCGCAATCAAACCTTTCTGTTGACTGCTTCAAATACAGTGCCGGTAGCACAGCATACAGGTAAAATGGTTCCTCCAGGGACTATGAGTTATAGAAGGTTTACAGCCCCAAAACCAAAGAGTGAAGTTGCTCCGGCGACGTCTCTGTGGCGGATCGCGAGGTGAGCGTTAATGGCGCCGGCGGTTTTTTCGTCTTCCAAGTTTCAAATATTCAGTGAAGATTTCGGTGTCCACGAAATCGTTAAATGGGGGATATAATGAGTGGGATTGTACAATGGAGGTAGAAGGAAAAGCTCTGAAATGTACTTGGCTGCCCTCCTAATAAAGGCAGCCAAGTCGCGTTTTTCTATAAATCCCGGAATCATCGCCTATTCTCCTCTTACCCTTGCCTAAATTTTTTGAAAAGAAAGACTACAACCAAAACGCGTAGTTTGCGGAGAGTCTTCTGCAACATTATCTTCCTCGAACTTTCCGTCTTCTGGTTCCGTTATTAACGCAGTAGTTGTTTGTGCATCTCTTTTATTATTTTTATATGACTTAGCGGAATTGGGCGCAATGTGCAAAGCATTGACGACATCAAAAACGCGGAATTACAAATTATTCATGTTACGGATGAAAAAACTGATGCGCACAGTATAGAAAGCATGTATAACGAGCCCTCCATGCACTAAGCCGGCGGTGTAATAAGACATCTTGTAAAAAGTCGAGGCTATGCTATCTCTTCGAACGGGAACGTTTCACCACTGAGATTTCGGATCGTTTACCCTTGACGTTTTTGCGACATGCGATTTCGCTTAACGTCTGTGGTTTATGGCTCCACGCATTCTTTTCCGGATGTAAATCAGCATGGAAGAAAGATAAAGAAGAAGAGGGTTCTGAAAAATATTTACAGTAAAAGGGATTCTTCTTTTCGTTTCGTGGTATGTTTTTCTATCTCCCTCAATATTTCAAAAGCATATGCGCACCTCGCGCTCAAAAACCACAGGCGAGTTCCTCTGGCCTGTTCACCAGTCCCGAAGCCTCATTCCATGACCCGGACGCGTATTTCCAAACGCTTCGCTGGACAGAGCACCCTCGGAACATGCATCTTGGCTTGATGCAGAACGGTAATTAAACGTTGTCATTGGCTGCACACCGAACCTAAAGCGACCTAAAACATGCCATATAACTATTATAAACAAAAACAAGACGTAGATTTGAGTTTAGAAACAAAACATTTTACAAAAACAGGTAATCAATAAAATACTAAGGCAGACCTGCTAGGGCTCGAACCCAAGCCGTGAATGCCAGTACTCAGTACTCTACATTAAGGCTAGAAAGCCCGAACGATGGGCGCCTTTTAGCAGGCGTTCAAAACCATAGCGCGCGCAGTGACATCACGCGTCACGTGGGTGCACAGTGCCGCGAAGAGTTTGGAAACACGCGACCCCGGACACCGACCAGGAGCGACTCAGAGCGTTTTCAGCTCAGTGCACGGGTAGGTGTGTGCGTTGTGTTGTGAGCAAATCAGTGCGGGTGAATGCGCTGCCCGTTAAGGGGGACTCACCTGTAAACATTTTTTATGGGAGTTGCTACCTCACGACCAACGGACATAAAAACCATCACGATACAATACGACAAACTTTACAAATACATATCAGTGTCCAGAACGGCCTAGTTTGCTTATTTTAGAGCTATGTCACGTCTGTACTAAAAAAAATACACCTTTGCTTGTTAGAGAGCTAGCGCCATCAAATTAAAACTAGGTAAACCAAAAAGCGTTTCTTTTTTTTTGTCTTAGTAAAAAAGACATATATTTCTAAAAGACGCAATCTACGGTGTCAGGAACATTTCTTTTCTATAAATTTGTACAAGCTTTCGCATCGGTACACGATGCTTTTTAAGCCCGTGTGGTAAGTAAGTAATAGGAATGTGATCAGGCGAGTCCCCCTTAAACTTGAATGGGTGCACGCAAGCGTAATCGGCTTTCTTGGACCGCTTCTGTTTTGATCCCCGTAGTGGTAGGTGAATACGCAACCAGCACCAGCGTCTTTGAACAGGAGAAAACAGCATAACGTGCACAGATGGTCAAAAACAAGTTTGTTTAGCCGACGTAACTGCAGTGCGCACTGCGCATGCATGATGAAAAGGTCGGCGGATGGCCACCATGCATAGCATAGACCGCGCTTGTCAGCCGTTCTTGCGGCAGTTTTACCGAAAAAAAAAAATAGAATGAAGGCGTACAAAATATCGAAGGATGCAAATGCTGAGAGCAGCCGTATTGAGTAAATGCAGTGCTTCCTTGTAGTTTATGTCACATTCTGACGCCCAATCACGTTCAAAATTTCTTTCAAACAACGTTTTCCTACGGTGTACACGTTACATGCTTATTTTAAGGGCTAAGACTGTGGTACGTCTGCCGAGTTAACTGTTTCCGAAGGCAGAGTTTTCCCCAGAATCTTGAAATCATAGCCTTATGTATCTTAACCATGGCCGTCTCTAAAAACGTGGCTACCTGCTCTCGAATATGGGCTTGGCTGCGAAACTGATCGCCACAAAATAATCCGCTGTTCTTTTTATTCGTTTTTACCGTTTCGGTTACGAGTTCCCTTTCGTTCAGAGGGGTGCCCCCAACTCTCGAATGCAGAACCGTATCCAACCGCTTGGATCCGGTCGAGCCCAGACATAATGCTGAGCTCGGGCAGAGAAGTGCCGATAAGGCTTCCTCTTCACACCCTGACCCCGTTCCGGAGATTGGTGTTCAAGGCGCATGAGTGGATCAAGCAGCTTTGTTTGCATTCAGGATATGGCGCGCCGAGCAGCGCTAATGCACGTAGTCTGAGGCGGAAGCACTCGTTTAGTGTGTGCACGGCACAGTCACTTCCGCCGATGAGCGGAGTGTCTGGGCTACGCTACACTCCATATTTTCCCGTCTTATTTGTGATTTTGTTTCATCACACATTCCCGTGTGAGTGTGGCTCCAGCGATAATGATGCTCCCCTTCGTCTAACTACGGCAATGGTTGAACGCGAAACTTTTTCCTGAGAGATTCCTTTGTTGATACGAAAACCTAAAGCAGGCTTCACCTGTGAGAGGGTATACTTGAGGTAGAGAACGCTTTACAGGGGAAAGTCGGCTTCTCCGCAGTGGCTTTTGAGGTGGGCTACAGACGCCATCATCGAGGCAAAAAAGCTTCGCTCTAAGCTTCGACCATGTCGGAGTGGGGCATCGGGAAAACGACGGCCCCATAAAGCGAGGGACACAGGTTCGATTCCGACCACAGGAATCGTCCTTTTATTTCTTTCACTTCCCCCACGCTGATCATATTAGTCTGAGAAAGTCGGTTTTCCTGCAGAGAGTTTTGGGGTTTAACTACAGATGCCACCAGTGAACCATAGAAGGCTTCGCTTTATTAAATTGATCTGTCCGTGTGTGCTTACGTACGTCATAAGCAGAGTTGGCGCCAGTTGCAACGACGGAAGAATAAGGGCTGCGCGTGATAGGTGCTTATTTCTAGCATTCACACTCATCAAATTCGAGTGCCTGCATAGCATCTCAACGTACTCTCAAGAAACGTATTCTCAAAAACACAGCTGTACTTTGAAGATACAAGGAAAGGTGTAAATGCAAAAGTTAACTGATTAAAAATTCCGGTGCATGTTTAGAACTTCCTATGTCAATCAAGAACTTCCTCTATTATCAATCACCATGCACTGTACCTTTGTTATTGTTTACAATAAACTGAAACTGAAACTGAAGGCGAAAGTCTAGTTCGACCGTAGGTTGGCAGGCTCAATCACGAGTGCACTCACCCCCTCACCACTCACGATTGAGTGGTGAGGGAGCCTCGGCATTGTTTTGGGCTGGCAAGAGCGAGTGCGAGTGAGTGTGAGCGCCACTCGCAGTGAGCCCCGGTCACCACTCGCCAGTGCGAGCGCCAATTGTGGCGAGCTCCACTCACCCCTCGCGAGTGGGAGTGCCGCTCGTGCCGAGCATCGCTCACTACTCGAGAGTGCGAGTGCACTCATCACTCGCCAGTGGTCAGCCCCACTCGCAAATAGCGAGTGATGAGCCCCGCTCACCATTCATGGGTGCACTCGCGCTACTCGTGCGTTTGGCCGGGAACACCGCGGTGAGAGCCACTATTGCGTTTGCAATCGCTCTTGGCTATTCGACGTAGGAGCCGCTCGCTGCGATGGTTGTGAATGGCGCGATTGCTTTTAGCCTCTGGAATATCCGTCACTGTATTCCTGCAATGGGGCACCGTCGACTTAACTCTCTGGTGGCGTGTCGATTTAGCAATATGAGTTGAATGAACTTTTGACGCCACAATGCACCAATACTTTCCCGTGTCATGACTGATGGAGGAAAAGAGAGAGAGAAAAAAAAATTTTAATGACTACTGCGCTCATCCGCATGCAAGTTGTGACAACGAATTGTGAGCGTGAGTGCGAGTGAGTGGCATTGGTGAGTGTGAGTGAGTACGACTGGTGAGGGCGAGTGAGTACGAGAGGGGTGACGGCGAGAGGTGGGCGTTAGCGCGAGTGAGTGCGATGCGAGTGGCGACGGCAATAGGTGAGCGTGAGCGTGAGTGAGTGCGAGTAGTGAGGGTGAGTGGTAAGCGTCAGTAGGAGAGAGTGGTGAGGGTGACTGGTGAGCGGGAGCGTGACTGAGTGCGTGAGCAAAAGTAAGCTTTTCTGAGTGAGTGTGAGTGAGTGGCGCCCAGTTTTTCAGAGGTATGAGTTCCAATTTTTGTTGTTCTGCTCTGGACCTTCTGTTCAACTATGCGGCCGCGCCCGCCACCACTTGACCAGTCCTTTGGACAACACCTTCCAAAGCTCGTTGCCCTTACTAGCCATCTTAAGGAGAATTCTGATCGCCCCCTTTGGCCCCATCCCCTCTGAAGGCGGCACGTAATGCACATGCCGGCAGCATCCTACTCTCCTTTGGCACAGCTGTTTCCCTTTCCCGCCAAGCGCTGCGTCACCCTTTGTTACAGCCCTCATCCTGTCGTCCTCTCTCAGTCTCTTTTTCCCTTCATAGCGCGTGATCGTGCTGTCGTGCTCCCAGGCCGCACAAACGCAACTTGTTTGGACTATTTTGTGTACCTCACAACGCCGTTTTGTGCTTCACCCGTTCCATGAAACACACAGATCGCAGCCTTTTGCCTTGAGCAGTAAACACCTTGGTGTCGCAGTACAAAACTCAAAAATTCTATCTGATCACTGTATTTATTTCCTTACATGTGCGTGCGTGTGTTGGGGGGGGGGGGGGGTTGCTAGTTACCTATTGGCACTACTTCTGCAATTTCTCTTACGTTCCTCAGTGGGGCGTTTTCCCGGCTGCTACGTTGTTTTTGTCTAGTCCCGGCGCAGCTCACATAGAGTCCCATGTCTTCAAACCCTCAGTGTTACGTCGTGGCTCAGAGTACGTTCCCGGATCATTCGTCGCAATCTGACACTCCGAAGCCGCCCGGGAAGCACGCGCGGACAGTCATTTTGATATTTGACGAGCTTGGCCTGGCTTGGCTACGGAACTGACTGCATGACGCCGCACGCGGGTGTGATTCCTCACCACTAGATGACCCTATGTTGGTCTATGCTATCACCACCATCACTGCGCATACAGGTTACAACGGAAGTAGCACTTCGGAATGCCGGAAGCGCGTGTTTGCCAAAGCCCACCGTCGCGAGAATAGCACGCGCTTTCGACGTCATTGTGGGCTTCAAGCTTTGAGAACACCGTTGAACATGCAACCGCGAACTTTGTCGTGCCTTGATGGCGTCGCGGAAGCGGCAGGCGCTTTTCCTTAAGGAAAATCTTGACGTATTAAAAGCAGTAGACAAGCAGACAGCCCGGAAAAGAGTCTACATCGCTAGGGACCTTGCACTGCCACGCCTGGTTTTTTCAAGCGATCGCAAAAAGCGGCAATCCTACATTCTCTAGTTTTTTTAAGGTTCGAAAGCCAAAGTTGCAGAAATACATGCATGCAAGTCAAAGCTACGCTGTTTTCGTTCATTTTCGAAGGTTTCCTCGCTGCTGCTTTTTCCTGGTTGTTACGGTTTCTTTTCCCGGTCCGGTGAAAAACGTATGAACGGGGTTCCACGTTACATAGGCGTCTGAAGACTTTAATTTCAGTTACCCGCAATAGCAATTTCAAAAGAAAATGAGCTCTGCCGGCCCGTATGTTAGTGGCGCCTATTTTAAGTATACGCCAAGGGACCCTTATTCCAAGAATCCAAGGGAAGACAGAGACGGAGAAGAATTCTCTGCGTCAGGCTCCCGGAGTAAGGCCCAGATTTCCCTAAGAAATACCGCTGGCATGCAGGGGTTCCCTTCTATGTGTCTCGCTTTTCTCCACTGACGCGAGCTACAAGATAAGGTAGAAAACGCCACTGCATCTAAAGCTCAAAAATGGGATTTGTATAGTACTACCAAACACCCGTAACGTGCCAAGCAGGGCTTAGCAGCGGTGCCGAGATAGGTATCAGGGCCTTTCAGTATTTTTTCACATAGCTTGGTGGAACCCCCAGAAAGGCAGAGAAACAGTTCTTACTAGTGCAAGAAGCTCACAGTGACGACCAGTCAGTCCGTCGCTTATTCAGCGTTGCACCGACCATAGCGCTTGGTCGACCGCGGTGATTGCATCGCCAGGATCCTAGCTATCACGCTCCTTTGCAAGCTAAGTTCAGCTTTGCTTAGCACCTTGTCATCAAGGGTCTCCTTTAGTCTCATTTCTTCCCCGAAAACGCGGCCGTCGTCCTTTCCATCAGTGACACGTTTGTAAATTCCTCCCCTCGTAATCACCTAGCTCGAATCCATGCGAAGGAAAGCTTGGCATCTACCTCAATGCAGCCATACAGCTACAGAGGAAAGCTATACAACTTTTTCGGGAACTGCGGAGCCGAATAAAAATTCGTCCTGGTCCAGGATTCGAACCCGGGACCTCCGCTTAACCGGAGAAGTCACTCTACCAACTTCGCCGACTGCGAAGTTTTTGAGAAAGCTGTATAGATTTCCTTTGTAGCCGCATGCCTGCATTGAGGTGGATGTCAAACTTCTCTTCAAGGAATCTTACTCCGCCTTGGGGATTTGCCCTAATTTGGTAGATGAGCTAGTATTTATTTTGTAAAATATTTTTTGACTAGTTGTTTGGTGGTCTCGCTTTCGTAATCTCGACGTCTTCGCCAAGTCCTTTTCCTCTTTTGTCTTCTTGTGTTTTCTTCAAGCCACTATTGTGACTCGCATTATTGTTTATATTATGTTTTCATAATAAAATGTGAGTTTCTCTGTCTCTCTCTGTCATAATGATACTCGCTAGACTTTGGCCCGGATTCAGTCTGCTGTTGTCTCCTCCGAAGTGTTACCATTTATGCCATCTTTTTCAGAACAAGAAAAAGAAATGAAAAAAAAAAATCTGACTGCGAAACAAAAGCGGGCACTTTAAAAGTAGGAGGAGGTAGTTTAAATGGAAGCTTTAGATGAGGAGCGCTCATCACGCTTAGCGCGAGACCCATGCAGAATATCTCGAGGGAGGCATTAGAAGTACCAGAAGCAGCAAAAAGATAAGCACCACTCTAATTTGCATATTTCTTGGATTACAAACAAGCATCTCAGAAGAAGTTCGCTAGCGGAAAAAAGGAATCTGAGCCGAAGTGGCGTACTAGCGCTGGTGTGCTAGTGTGCTGTGCTTCCTAGGTTTTGCTTGGCTTATTTTTGCTCTTTTCGGCTCAATTTTTTCTCTTCTTTACACTTACTCTGTTTATTCGAGGAAGGTAGAAAGCAAATATTACAATAGTTGAGGAGACTTGTGTTTTAGGTTTTGTGTCATCATTGTTTTTTGTTTTTTCAGAGCGAGACTTCGCAATATCCAGGGAAAGAAAGCCTATTCCCCAACTTTAAATTTTTTTTTCCGTTAGCCGAGAAGACAGCCGCTGCCTAGAACAAGGAACGAAGTACACTCAGAAGGAAACGTAAAGAAAATCGTGTTTGGAGGACACGCCAACGCGCACAGCAGTGCGTAAATGTGATAATTAGGCATGTTCATCCGACATGTGAGAAGGAGGTTGAGCTTTTTATGTTATTTCTTGTTTCTTTTTTTGTGAAAACTGTTGTCTCGTGTCGTGCAAGCTTAGAACATCTGTGATTTCCCATAACTCATTCTACAGTTCTGCATTCTCATTTAATACAATGGCCCAGATCTTTCTTAATTTCCTTTGTTTTGGATTGCTGTCTACGTTTTTTAACTGTAATTTGGGTGACGTTTGCCTTAAAATTAGAAGCGAAGCGGCACTTTTATATTCCGTCTAGGTAGCCTAGTGATACGAAAAAGAAAGCGCAAAGACACAGTAGGAGTGAGCCAGGGCGGGGAATGTGGCTGCCGGGTGGGTGCCGTGGGTGGTTGGTTAAAGTAAGGATTTTCAAGGAATTCTTGTTGATTTGGCACATAATTTATGTGTTGCCATTCGGGTGATAAACAAGACGTCGTCTCAAATTTTCAATTTCCTCTCACGCTATGCGCCTTGCCTTCGCAGAGCGACTTGTCTTCGCACAGTCATGTCTTCGCACAGCGACTTACGCGGCGCTATGACTAGCAACTTGCGAGACGCATGTTCTGTCTAGCCACGTCTGCGGTTGCAAAGTGGCACGCCCAGAAAATCCCCAATTCCGGAGGTAGCCTGTGCAATTTTCGACACCAACAGTTTCTCAATCCGTGATTTACAAAAATCAAAGTATTTTCTGTTCTCGTGGTTGTTGGCAATCCCCTTTTTAAAAGAGTCGAAAGTTGGGCGAGTTGGTATTGACGCATCTTAAAAATCAAACTGCGCGCAAATTAACGAGGACGTGAACACACTGAAGACGCTTCTGCGCTTGTAGTGTCTTCAGTGTGTTCACGTCCTCGTTAATTTGCGCGCAGTTTGATTTTTAAGATGCCCCTTTTTAAAGTGGACAGCATTTCTTGGATTACCTAAACGTCTCTGTCTGTCCGTCTGCCCGTCTGTCCGTCTGTCCGTCTGTCCGTCTGCCCGTCTGCCCGTCTGCCCGTCTGTCTGTCTGTCTGTCTGTCTGTCTGTCTGTCTGTCTGTCTGTCTGTCTGTCTGTCTGTCCGTCCGTCCGTCCGTCCGTCCGTCCGTCCGCCTGTGTACCTGTCACTCATTTTACCACCTGCCACCCTGTTAAAAAGCGGTTGAAGCAGTTCTTGAGCTCGCAGTATATACAGGCGAGACCTTTCGAAACCACAAATGCTGGTGGCATCGCTTATACGTGTTTACATTGTTCAACGAAAATAAAAACCTGACGCATGTTTAATTCACAACGTAACTAACATAATCGGGACCTCCAGCGTTCCTTCCTTTCTTGCTGGAGGTATTTTGAGTGGGGGAAGTGTGTCGAGCAGAGCAGAAACAAACTATAAAGAAACGCACGTTGGCTCGCGCAGTGAGCCCAAGCCGCTGCTGCTATGGTTTTGTCTCACCGCTCGGTGGTTTATGTAGCTGAGGTCGTCGTCCCGTTCGGCTTTACTCGACTTCCTCAGGTCACCTTATCTGCTTTTACCAGGTATTCCTCGACGTGAGTTAAAGCTCGCAAAATTAAGTGTACTCTTATTATATCACGTGGACTTGTTTCATCAAACAAGACTAACGACCCCACCGAACGACCTTACGACCTACCGAGCATCTTTACGCGATTTGTTCATCCTATGCATCGTATTATTCGACCAATCATTATAGTATCATCGTCAGAGAAAGTTCGCTTTCCTGCAGGGCGTATTGGTGTACGACGGCATCAGTGAGGACATTAAAGCTTCGCTTTAAAAACGGGCTGTAGGAGGGCACAACACGATAGTTTAGCAGCAAAAAAAAAAGTCTCACTATCTAATCAAGCATGCTGGTATCAGCATATCCCTCCTCGATCGCGTTCGGTTTAGTCTAATTAATGTGTTTCATTAAACGAAACCTTTGTAGCAGGGTGGAACTGTTTTATAATATAGGCCTCGTTTTCAATTTCTCTTTTACTTTCAATGGCCTGCCTATCCCCTATGTTTTTTTTGTTTACTTTTCTTCTTTCTTTTCTGTCTTTCTAATTAAACGTGACATTATAAAAGCAGGACGCAGAAGAAGATGGATTATGAAGCTTCAAGAGATTTCGTTTAAATCCTATGACCAGATTGACATATCCAAAGGGATTTGGGTTTATACAGTTTTTTTTCGGCGTCATTGGATCTATACGCACACGTTCGGTGGATATTCCAACGGGTGTGGCGTGGTTACCTTTTCTTAAAAGCGAAGCCACTAAATAAGTTGTCTAAAATAAACGCAAACCATAGTTCGGCAGTATTTCCTGCTCAGAGGGAGGCAGGTAAGGCGACTTATCTAATCTGTTTCGGTTTCGGCGGGCTTTCACTGCTGACATCTTTTGATAACGCTAGCAATACTAGGAGCTCCGCATACCTCGTACGAAGATCGACAAACGATAATAAATGCCCGACGCACTCACAACTGAGCTTGGTGATGTGTCCTCACATATCTATCAAAAACTAAGTGGCGGAACATGTAAGCAGCCTATTTTCAGGCCTGATCTGAACTTTCTCGTGGATAGTCCAAATGAAGGTTTTTTTCCCCCTCATTTTGTTGAAATCAAGGGTTGGACGGAAGCCCGTCTTATCGGGGAAGCGCATAACAACAAATAAAAATTGACGGCGCCCAGGAATGTTTATAAAAACCAAAAGAAAGACGTTTCGTTTTGTTGTACGGGATGTTGACACCACTACGGAGAATACTGGCGTGTTCTATGCTTGTGAAGCGTTTTCTTTATGTTTTGCTGCCAGCGCCTACCCGTGTCCGACTATCTCGTCCCATAGTTTGGTAGCGAAATTATTTCAAGCTATCGATGATGTAGAAGCGATGCAACACTGATTGCTCGTCATTCTGCGTTCCCTCGTACCTATCGCCAACTTGTGGGACATTTTGCGCGCATTGTCGATGTACAGATGGCATTATCTATACATCGCGGTACCTTCAACGCGAGCAAATAGTTTCCCGTGGAGCGGCGCATCTACTCTTTTCTGAACGCACTCAGGCGCCGCCGTATAGACGGAATGAAACTAGGTTTTTTATCCAAGATTAGGTAAGCTAACCCCTTAGGGGCCCCGCCTATTGGTGGTGCTTAAATTAGGACGCCTCGGATTTGAGTGTGAGGAACGTAGCACCTCGACGAGGAAGTGCGGTGAGAAAGGTCGACAGAAATCCTTAATATGTGGGGATACTATAAAACAACCATCTAAGTGGAGCAAAAAAAAAAGACGCGCGGCAGACAGCGACAGAAACAACTCGAACCATTGGCGTCGACGGTCGTCTTCCTTTGTTTCGGCCTCCCTCGCTCTGCCGACAGGGGATTTCGGAGCGTTCTCTTTAGCGAAGAGTGATGGGCCTGAAGAGAGCTTCTCCGAAGCTTCTTTTTTCTTTCTACGCCACACACTTTCTTACCCCGCCATCAACTTCCGTTGATCCTACGAGTCTATTCTTGCGACGTTATGCTGCTCCAGCCGCTCTGCTGTCTTCGGACACTTTCGCTTGGCACTCTGCCTCCCCTTGGCGGCCAAAGGATCGGTACAGCTCTGCGTGAAACGGAGACCGGGAGTGGTGACGGGGTTCGGTCTCAGATCCAACGCTGCTGGCGCTAAAACAAACTTGCCTCCCCTTTGCTGCGCCCAGAGTTGTTCTCCCATGACGTTACTTAATTATTTTCCCCCTTTTTCAAGTGGTTGATAACTGTTAAAATGGCAACCACTTCCTGCTGTTTGAACTGTCGAGTTCAGCGTCTTCGAAGCGGAAATCTCCATACGGATCAGGCTTATTATGAGGGAACCGAGCTGTGCAGACGGAAGATGATTGGGTGAGCTAGCAGGTGCTTTCCAGTGGAACGGATTTGTTTACTTATAATGGTGCTAGCCTTTCCGGGCGGTGGCAGGCGTGGGAGATGAAAAATACAAAGTGGTTATGCAAAAAAAAAAAGAACGTCGAGCAGTCTTTGAAAGTCCTTTCAGCATCTGCAACCTGTAACACTTGTGGATAAAGCGTCTTCTAATCGATAATGGATTTCACAACAAATGAATGCTAAAACACATCTACTTGCGGTGCGTATGCCTAAGCAACACATGGGTGACAGAGTTACTTGATATAGGAGTTGCGAAACTCCCCATAGGCACCATGCATCAAAAAAATTGGCCCTACGATTGGTCCACTGCTTTGGATCTTGTTTTACAGTGGCGCCATCTTTTGGTGATCAAATAAACTATACCACTTGCTTCGCCGCTCGACGACCTGGGCGAAAAAAGATATTTGAGTGCGTACGTAAATTTGTTATGCCAGAGGAGCCCAATGTGCTCAACCATGCAAGTGTTTTATATACATACGAAGCAAAAGTAGTAAAAAGAAAAACGACCATGGGGTCAACCGTCGCTTGCGCATTGTCGTCTGCTGCGCGTCCTCTTCGGCCTTCTGGCGGCAAAAAATAAACAAGCCGCTTCGACGGCTTTATGCAAACTGAAATTGATTACTTACAGCCGCTTGATGGGCTACTAGATTAGGTTTTGCATAAAATGAGCTGTAGGTCAAACGATAACTGCAAATTTAGTACTTCAGTTCGGAACTATGTTGTGCCGGAGTGCCCGCACAAGCGCAGAAGCGCGGACGCAGAAACAATCGCAACCTAAAAACCGGGGTTAAGATAGCAATTAATAACTTACGAAAGCACAAAAATAAAGAATTGTGCACTTAAAACAAAATTTAACGTTAAATTGTCAGTTTGAATAATTAGTTTGGTTTTTGCATAGTGCATACGGCGGCCGCAGTGGCGCCACGGTAGGCACGATCCAAGTGCGGGCCGTTTTTTGAGGCGGAGTTTCGCAACTGCCTACATCTAAGAGCTCTGATGGGTGAGTGGAACTAGCAGATAGTTGTCCTGGAGGGCGGAGGTATACACCAGGATCAAGTTTGTAGTCATGGAAAAGTTCATAAAGGAATTTCAAACGAGTTGTTGTTCTACGTGTAGCCAGCCAATGGTGAAAGGTTAGCCCTATCGAGCAACAGCGAACCATATTATAGTTCTTCCCTAGGTGAAGGCTAACATTTTGGCCTGTCTGTTTTTGTCTGTCGCCTAAGCCACCCGAACGAGATAACCTATGTAATAGGAAAAACAACGAGTATGATTGCGGGATAAGAAAAATTTGAAATTCGCCCTTTAAATGTAATTTTGGGTTGTTTAAGGAGCTCTTCAAAACTTCTGATAAACGCTTTCACTATTTCTTTCCCGCCTGGAAGCACTGCAAAAACTATAGTTACTGCCAGCATGGAGCGGCACTGCGTGATTTTTCGTCGCACCACATACACCTTCTGTTTCTGTTTTCCTTCTGACGCATTTTTTTAAGCGCTTATTGAATGCGTTTTTTGCTGAGGTAGTTTGTGACCCTTTATTCTAAGTGCTGGATGTATTTGTTCGGTAAGTTCTGAAAGCGCTTAGGATTTAGAAAAAACAAGTTGACGAAAGTGTTGCAGGGTCCCGTTAAACTTCCTTCTAGGAATTCCAAGTACAAAGATAATTATATTGAAATTCTTAGATAAAACAAACGAAATTTAGGGAATCAAAGCTATAATTTTGCGGACATTTTAACCTCTACGATAGGCGTAACTTAAGGGCAAATTTCCCCACGAGGATGTATGTACACAATTGTGAGCGAAATTGTAAACTTTAGATATCATTATCGTATACAAGCGGTTAAAATGCGATCTTTGCGGGTAATCATTGATTTATAGCAGACATTTCAAGGTCTGAAGATGAAATTACGGGGCAGGGCAACGAATCTGTGCTAAGCCCTTGAATGAAGGAAGAGAAGGTGAATACGACGGGAAATACGTACATCCTGAGACGCTGCATATGAAAGTGGGGAGTGGTCAAGCTCTCATTATCGAACTGTTTTTCCTTCTCATCGGGTGATTTCCGTGAATTCAAAAATTACGCTCATCTTCCCGCGAGGGAACCCTGATGTGATGCGACGCATCGGGGGGTTTCCATTGGGTTGATTCTCCGTCGCTTCCATCACGTCTTCATCGGAAGAATCAAGTCAAGCACGGAGTAGTCAAGCAAAGTCACGCGGAGTCGAACGAGAGCGAGCGCTGACTGAACCGCCGCAGCGCGCTACCCGCTTTATATTCACAGCGCCTGAAGGAGAGAAGACAGCGGAGGAGAGTCGCGCATGCGCGCACTTGCCCGCCGGAGCAGACGCGAGCGGAGAGAAGCGCGTGCGCGCAGCTGTTGTTGTTTATGATAATGAGACGGAGTGAGAGCGTTGCGCCAGCTGTCGGAGAGAAGAACGGGGGAGAGTTGCACATGCGCAGGTGGTGTGCGGACGCCGACGACGCAGGAGGCACATACCCCAGAGCAAGAGATGCGTCGCATCTAAAAGGAGAATAGCATACACAGCTGGGGTAGCCGCCGAGCACTGCAGTTATCCTCGGAGAATTCCCACCAACTCTGCATTTCGTCGCCCTCATTGCTCTTATTTTTACATGCTGGGATGTCAGTTTTGAGCACCTTTTTAACTTGTGAAAAAATACATAGACAATGAGATGAAGTACGCTCTCTCCAAAGCCTTTCTCCTCTCCAGCTCTCGTCACCGGGCAAAAAAAAAAATGCCGGCCACGTTATCTCTGTATTCGTACTTTACTGCTGTAAAAGTGATAGCAGTCTTGCTTTTTGTAGCGTAAGCTACACTGGCCGAGGTTGAGCAGTGGCATATAACACACAGTTGTGTGTTATATGCCATTGTCGAACGTCTCGCTCCAGTTTGATGATGAAGAATAAAATAAATGGAAGATTGGGACCGAAACAACCAAGTCGACAAAATGTTTCGAGTGCTGCAGAATCGAAACGTTCGAATCTACGTTCAGAAAAGCGACCTAATGTTCTTGACATGCGGTCCTCTCGCTAAACGTTGGCCTGCCGGTGAAATATGGGAAAACGTCTGTCAAATAGATGGTGGGATATATCAGCTATGATCGCTAAAAAAAAAGACGGCAGGGCCTTTAGCATGAGTATTTTGCGCCCAAGCTCTAAACAAGAGAAAAACAAGGTGGGAACCTCGGAATTCGATCTCCCAAACGGGGTGTACTTGAGATAGATGGTATTTATTTCTTTCCTGCCTTTCAATTCTGCAAAGGCGTATTCCCTGCATGTAAGGGGTTTTCTTTATATGGGTTTTTACTTTTTTCCGCAATTTCTCATTACGGCATTTTTTTGTGTGTGGAAGGGAAGTGAGCGCGTATGGTGACACCGCGTTCACTCGAAGAACATTTCGGGCTCGTCCATCCATTAAAGAGGTTATTTCTTCTCCTTGTTGTTCTGTGTCGTTCCCTCTCTCTGTTTTTTCTCTACTAGGTAACTTTTTGCTTGAATTGTATCTCTATACTGTGGAAGCTGTTTTTTTTACTCACAGCGGGTTTCAACAGTCGTCGCGGTGGCTTGCTGAGTCGGCTTTGCAGGCGCTTGCGTGCAAGCCTAACAAGTTTTAAGTGCGAATGCACTTTATAAGCGACCCTGAATTCCGGTGACCGCCGTCCGTCCACATAGCAACAGCTGCGGGTGCGCGCGCTCCTCGTCTTCCTTGGCAACGGGGGGAGATGGGCGACATCGCACATACCCACGTGGGGGATTGGCCAGGAATCTCCTCGTCTTCCTTGGCAACGGAGGGAGATGGGCGCGCGCTGCCTGGCCGCTGACATGGCACATACCCACGTGGGGGATTGGCCAGGAATCGGGCGTGAGAAGGGCTAATGCACCCGCTTTAAAGGAGTACTGACACGAAATTTCAAAGCTGAGATCCGCTCTAGCAATCAAGTACAACGACAACACAAATAGGTGTCTGTGAATAAATGCATCTTTCTTTCTTTGTAGTTGTGTGTGTGTGCGTGATCTCTCTTTCGCGAATATTACCGAACCGCGCAAATTCAACTCCTGCATTCGCACTTTTCACATTCTTCCCCTCGGGAAATGCGGGGAAATTTTTTTCTTACATCTACCGACCGGTTACACGTGTGAGGTTCTCCGCGGGTGTAATGTATTTTCTTTAAGTGTGTCTATGTGTCTGTGGGTTTGTGAACGTGTGCCTGTCAGAGAGAGAGAGAGAGGTGAGAGGTTTAGAGGGGGGAGAGGAAGATAGAGAGGGGAAGAGAGGGAGACCTAAATCGAGCACATCATGAGCGACAAGAACGCGAAAGGGAGACAAATAGCACAGGTTTATCTCTTCCAAACCTAGATATAACGGCCGAAAGGAAACAAAGATTATGCACGGTAAGTTTTGCGGAAATTTTCCTCTGATTGAGATGTCGCAGCTGGCCGTCTAATTATCTACTGGATGATTGCATTGGTCCCTTTGCTAGCGCTGAAGGTCATGCAGAGACAGCCTAGGTGGTACGAGATCGATGGCGAGAGTGAGGGACCACGCGCCTGCGAAGCAGCCGTTAAACCCTCGCCTAGTCACGTGCTTAGCTTGCGCCAAAGAGCATGCAGAGACAGCCGAGCTATCGCCGAGAGATCAAGCGCAGTCGAAGCAGCCGTTTCTCCCTCTTCCAGTCACGTGGTAAAGCAACGGCGAGGTTCCAGGTGAGCCAAGCCATAGAAAGGAAAGGCACAGCTTTCGCGCCGGCGGCTGAAAGTCATTTGAGATGTTGAGATGTTGAGATGCGATGAATGACCTTCAAAGATGAAAGGTAATAGAGCTTTCGCTTAAAAAATCTTTTGAGCAACTTTCTTTGCTATCTGAAGGGCTACAGTGATAACTTTTCGCTTGAGCGCTTTGTCATTCCCTATTCTTAGTACTGGATTGGCTTGTTAGCGGCGTTACGAAAGCAGGTCGAGTTTACAAAAACGTCGAAGAAAGCCTTGCAGGGTCCCCTGAAGTTCAGAAGGAGACATACATGAACCAATACTCTCAACCGTGGCCTTGGCGTGTCCGGAGGTTGCCCCATCACCGCACGTAGCGCTGTACGTCGCGCGAAGCTGGACAGCGAATCTATCGATTATGCAAAGAGCGTGGTCCAGCCGTCACCTCACCCGTCCAGTCCCGTGAAGGACGAGGAAACGTGGCTGGCCAGTACTACTACCGACTTCCGCGTGTCTGCCCGCGTGTCTCTGCAGGGCGAGGGTGTTTCGCTGAAAATTTGTCACCGACAAGGACACGAAAAAACGGCGCTGTGACCGCTGTTATTTCCCAGCCATAGGGTTTGCCGCCCGACGAACGAGAGCTGCCGATGTCGAGCAGTGTCGGAATGTTTAGTAGCACTTCGAGGTACCTTTTTGAGCCAGCGTGAAAGTTAGCTGAGGGAGAACTCACATTTCATAACACAGCTGTCGGGCACCCGCGTTCCTTTGCCACGTCGTCTCGTATCTGACTATCAGACGTTTTGGAATACTTGCAATTTTCTTGCGTCATTTTATTATGTATTTTTGGACATGAAGCTCGTCACGACAAATCGTCATTGTCGACATTATCATTAGCTGCACCTGAGTCACGGTAGGAGCGGAAGAAAGAATGGAATCGAAACAGTTCGTGTAGCATCATCCCGCTGTTGACCTTAGGTAGAATTCGAACGAGAGATCCTGCTTCACAACGAAGGCAGCGTGCGGTAAAGGAGCGGTTGGTATAATTAAATGATATGCGCCCCCCCCCCCCCCCCCCCCCCCCCCCACCTCTCTCTCTCTCTCTCTCTCTCTCTCTCTCTCTCTCTCTCTCTCTCTCTCTCTCTCTCTCTCTCTCTCTCTCTCTCTCTCTCTCTCTCTCTCTCTCTCTCTCTCTCTCTCTCTCTCTCTCTCTCTCTCTCTCTCTCTCTCTCTCTCTCTGTATTCAATTAGGAAGATAGGAAGAAAACCTTAGGCGCGTCATTCTGCAAATAAGCGATGTCGTAGTTGTCCGCTCAAGAAAATGGCCCCCGCTGTTAACAGTGAACAAAAAACGCATTTGAGTTAGCCTTGCGTTTGAACCGAGAGCTCCGCAGTAGTATTCCAGCCGGTTACCCGTGCGCAATCTCAGCACGTTTCCAGTGGAGGAAAAGCAGATAAACGAGTGCGCACCACGTTACAAGGGATTGCAACGGCGCGTGAGTGGAGCAGGTGCGCGCCAGCAGCGCAGAACTCTAATTCTGGGGAAGCGGTGGCCGGTGTCACCAGTTTTCCTGGTAAAGTAATTCGCGCCGGAAGACGAAGAAACGAAAGCCAAGAAAAAGACGCAGACACGGTGTAGCAACATGAGCGGGCAGTGGAAGCGATTTGGACGGAAATGCGGAGAAACGAATGAAAAAAGAACAGACGCAAACGCCTTTGAGCAGTCAATAAGTCGTTGAG